>NW_016824497.1:483035-495535 GCF_001698545.2 Rhinopithecus bieti
ATTTTTTTTGAAATTTTAAGTTCCAGGGTACATGTGCAGGATGCGCAAGTTTGTTACATAGGTAAATGTGTGCCATGGTGGTTTGCTGCACCTGTCAACCTATCACCTAGGTGTTAAGTCCCGCGTACATTAGCTATTTTTCCCGATGCTCTCCCTACCCCTGCTCCCCACCCCCACCCCCACCCCGACAGGCCCCAGTGTATGTCGTTCCCCTCCCTGTGTCCATGTGTTCTCTGAGATTGTTTTCTTTCGGATTGAGAACAAACCTTGTTGCACTCTTCTCATATGTCAATGTGAGTGCTGCCGAAAGTGCAAAGTGAACATATCAGCGGTCTAAGCTTTTGTTCCTGGAGGTGGCGGGGGCGGTGGGGAAAGGAGGAGGGACCTGGACACTGAGATGTGGCAGCTTTTCACCATCTAAGGAGAATAGGTTTCTCTCGCCCTTGGAAGCTCAACCACCGGTGGCCTGCCTTCGGGGCCTGTGCGCTGGGATCCCACAGTTAGGCCACCGGATCAGTGTGCCTCAGAACCTGGGCCACCCTTCGCCCCATACAGGGCGCCCTCCCGGATCAAGGGCCCCAGCTGTCACTCTCTTTGCTTTAATCGTTGAACAGACAATAAAGTGAAATGGACCTGACTAGAGTCTGTTAGTTCTGGAAGGCAACAGGTGAAAATGGGTCTGAAAGCACCAGAAGCCCTGCGCCGCGGAAAGGCCACGGCTGAAAGCGTCGAGTATCCGATGATTCCGGTTCAAGCCCCTGGGGTTTACTTACACCCCAGCAGGGAGCAAAGATAACTCCGGGCGGAATCCCAGCGGGAACAAAACATCGGGTCCCCAAGCTCGGATTTACGTGCCAAGCCAGGGGGCACCCGCCACCCGCCCTCTCCGCGGAGGCTCGAGTCTGTTCGGGAATCTTCCCGGGGCTACCCTCTGCGCAGCCAGGCGCGCCTCCTGCTCTCCCAGGGGAACCTCCCTTCCAGGACGCTCCTTGGGGAGGAAGGGGCGCAGTCGCCCTCAGGACGGCCAAGGCCCCTTCCCGTCTGTTCCGTGGAGCTGGCAGCACCAGGCCCGGGAGAGGTAAGTGTGGTACCGCCTTCTCTCGCGTCCCCTGGCCAGAAACAGCCCAGAACGACAGCGGCCTTGCCTCTGTGGCCCAGATCTGAGTTCGAGGTCGGACACTGCTGCGCGTCCTTAAGCATGTGATTGGCTCTAGGCCTTGGTTTCCTCAATGTGAGTGATACTGTACCCACCCCACAGGGCGATTCCCAGGAGTCAGTGAGATGCCGGAGGTAAAGGGCTTGGCAGAACCCTGGGCGCTCAGTAAATACACGCGGGCAATCGTTCTCTGCACTAGACTGCACGCTACTGGAGGACAGTGCCTGGAGGCAGGTGGAAGAGGAATGGCTGACTGAGACTGAGACTCTCAAGCTCGGGAGCCAGGAGGGAGTGTCGAGCCAAAGATGTGGGCCGGGAGCAGTGGCTCACGCCTGTAATCCCAGCCCCAGCACCTTCGGAGGCCGAGGTTGCAGGATCGCTTGAGCCAGGAGTTTGGGACCAGCTTGAGCAACATAGTGAGGCCCCGTCTCTACAAAATAAAAAAATTATCTGGGCATGGTGGTATATGCCTGTGGTCCCAGCTACTCCGGAGGCTGAGGCAGGAGGATCCCTTGAGCACAGGAATTCGAGGCTGCAGTGAGTTGTGATCGCGCCACTGCACTCCAACCTGAGTGAGAGAGTGAAACTCTGACTCTTAAAAATAATAATAATAGGCGGGCGCGGTGGCTCAGGCCTGTAATCTCAGCACTTTGGGAGTCCAGGATGGGAGGATCATCTGAGGTCAGAAGTTCGAGATCAGCCTGACCAACATGGAGAACCCCTGTCTCTACTAAAAATACCAAACAAACAAACAAACAAACAAAAAACAAAAAAACAGGGCGTGATGGGGCATGCCTGTAATCCCAGCTACTGGGGAGACTGAGGCAGGAGAATCGCCTCAGGTGCAGAGACTGCGGTGAGCTGAGATCGCGCCATTGCACTCCAGCCTGGGCAACAAGGGCAAAACACCGTCTCAAAATAATAAGATAATAATAATTTTTCAAATGGTGGAAACCTGAGACAACCTCTAAGCCGGGGAGCCGTGGCAGCGGAGACCAGAGGACCCACCCATTCCCTGCACAGGCCGAGTCTTTGCCCCCCAAGAGTGATTCCATTGTGTGCTATCGCCAGGTCCATGCAGGAAAAGAAAAAATGTGACATCTCAGGACGCAGATCCCGAGTCAGGGGTCCCGTCTGCCTACCGGTCCCAGGGGCTGCGGAGAGCTGATGGCTCCCGGAGTCCCTTGAGGCTGTCCTTGGAGCCGCAGGGAAAATCATGCTGAGGAGACCAGCAATGCGAAAGGATCCGGCCAGAGCTGTCCCAAGAAGCTGCAATTAGCCAATGAAGTGAGAACAAAAGCACTGCGGTTTGGTCGCAAAGGCTGAGCTGGGAGGTTCTCATAACCAAATCCCCTCCCTCTTCCAACGTCCTTGAGTTTTAGGACAAACCCCAAAGGAATTCGAAAGCACAGGTTCCTAGAGCTACTACTTCGGGGGCGAAAACACAAAGGTACCGAAACTGGCATTGCCTCTTGGACCAGAGGCCTGGAAACCCGCGTCTCCGGGACCCTCGACGAGACTGTGAGGAGTAGGAGCAGCAGCGCGTGCGGCCCCCAACCCCCGGTGGGGGAAGAAGAGTGAAAATGGGCCTGGCCCCGCCACGCACTGAGGGCACCGGGGCGCCCAGCCCTGCTCCCTGCCGGCAGGAGGCATCCTCTCCCCAATAATACCCAACTGGGCTGGCTTTCTGTGCAGCGGAGGACACCCGATAGCCCTGCAGAGGCAAACCGCGGGGCTAGGCGAAGGCTGGAATCCTGCCCCAGGTTAGCAGTGGGGCAAGGGGCTGAGAGCAAAGCGCAGACCTGTCCTCTCCAGCTCGCCGTCTTATGGAGACCTGGAGCTGCTCAACTAAGGCTTACTACATAAATACCCTTGTGATTTGTGCTATGGCAACAGAGAAAGGCGGCTGCCTGGCAAGGAGGGAGGGGAACCCAACTCAAAAGAAGTCGTTTCCGTTCTCAAGCCTCAGTGTCCTTCTGTACAATGAGAATGATGATTCCATCCCTGCCTGGCGCAGGGGTTGGCGTTAGGCTCCTACGAGGGGAGACGCCGCAGCGCAGCGACAGCCTGAGACAAGCGTTCCAAAGCAGAAGAAAGTCTCAGCGATGGGATTGGAACACGCAAGGCCAGAGTAGAAACTTCACGCTCCCCTTATTTACCCCCACCATTTTCTAGGTTCCTGCGGAGCAAAAGAATGCTGAAATCAGAGAAATCCGAAAAACGGAGAAGGGGAAAGAAGGTGCCCTGGGGCAGAAGAGGTAGCTGACTGCCCTCAAGCACCAGTGTTCCCCCAAACTCGTTTTAAGCCTCCCCTTCTCTTTTTTTTGTTTTTTTTTGAGACAGAGTCTCGCTCTGTCGCCCAGGCTGGAGTGCAGTGGCCGGATCTCAGCTCACTGCAAGCTCTGCCTCCCGGGTTCAAGCGATTCTCCTGCCTCAACCTCCCGAGTAGCTGGGACTACAGGCGCCTGCCACCTCGCCCGGCTAGTTTTTTGTATTTTTTAGTAGAGACGGGGTTTCACCGTGTTAGTCAGGATGGTCTCGATCTCCTGACCTCGTGATCCGCCCGTCTCGGCCTCCCAAAGTGCTGGGATTACAGGCTTGAGCCACCGCGCCCGGCCGTTAAGCCTCCCCTTCACTCAGATCACTAAGGAGATGGGCATCACTCTGACTGTAGACAAAACTGTCAATTCCCTTGCCACTGCTTCCCTGACTTTAGACCAAAGTAAGCAAACTGTTTGGACATTGTGATGAAGTAATCGGATAATTTGACTAAACCCAGATTTGTGTTCAAATTATCAGAACTCATACCTCAAGTCTCTACTTGATTCTCCAAATGCAGTCGTGGGTTCTCCCTCCCTCTCCCCCTCCCTCACACTCTCCCCGCTTGCTCATTGCCTCTGGTCTCTACTTTGCCCTCTCTTTCCCCCACGTACGCAATCCCTTGTTTTCCAGATAAAGTGGGACTCCAGTCATTTCCTTCCAGAAAGATACCATTTTCCAGATCTCGGCTGATATAGACTTTGGGCTGCTAATTAATGGAAGTTACTGAATAAATAAAATACAACAAATTTGCCACCATGAAAAAGCCTGGAGAACATGTTTAGGGTGGGAACAAAGAACAGAGAGAAAAAGATATGGTTGGATTTTTTTTTTTTTTTTTTTTTTTTTTTAGACGGAGTCTCGCTCTGTCGCCCAGGCTGCAGTGCAAAGGCACGATCTCGGCTCACTGCAACCTCTGCCTCCCAGGCTCAAGCGATTCTCCTGCCACAGCCTCCCAAGAAGCTGGGATTACAGGCACCTACCAGCACGCCCGGCTAATTTTTGTATTTTTAATAGAGATGGGGTTTCATTATGTTCGCCAGGCTGGTCTCGAACTCCTGATCTCAGGTGATTTGCCCACCTCGGCCTCCCAAAATGCTGGGATTACAGGCGTGAGCCACCACGCCTGGCAGGAGGTTGGATTTTTAAAAATCTCTTTTTCAGGGAATTTTTTTCTATGTTAGGTCAAAGCAGCCCCCACTGTAGTGACAGAAAGAAAGAGTTGGAATTTGAAGTCAAAACACCAAAAGGCGGGGGGATCACGAGGTCAGGAGTTCGAGACCAGCCTGATCAATATAGTGAAACCCTGTCTCTACTAAATATACGAAAATTAGCCCGGGGTGGTGGCGCGCGCCTGTAATCCCAGCTACTTAGGAGGCTGAGGCAGGAGAATCGCTTGAACCCAGGAGGTGGAGGTTGCAGTGAGCCAAGATCGCACCACTGCACTCCAGCCTGGGTGACAAAGTGAGACTCCGTCTCAAAAAAACAAAAACAAACGAACAAAAAAACACCAAAAGGCAATCATGTTTCAGTATCAAGAGGTTAGTTTTGCAGCTGAGGCCCATAAAGTAGGCAGCGAGCCGCATTGCAATGCAGGTGGGTGGGGATGAGCTCCACCTCCAACCTTTTCTCATAAGCTGGCTCTTTCCATCTAGGGGCCTTCCTTAACCAAAAAAAAGCTGGGAACTAAATCCAGGTAGACTTGAAGGCGCATTACCTATCTCATTATTCCTCTGCGTGAATGCTGGAGTTTTAATTACACACTTGCTTTTTCTGGGGAAGAAGACCAAATACCATATTTTTGAAGGTATCAACTTGTTTTCTACCAGACAGTTGTTGTAACAAGTTCTTTCAGCGACATGTTAGGTCTTTAGGAAAGGGTGCTTCAGATGGTGCGCACTAGCACAATTTTGTGGCTTTTAATTACTATTTTGTTCTTTTGGGGGGTTTCAGAGGCTGGCGCCTGGGCGTGATTAGACCGTCTACCCCGCCCCCCGTAACCTCGCACGCTGCCCACCAGGTGGCGCCACAAAGCAAGAGCTGCCGCAGGAACTCCGGACTTAGGAGTCCAGCAAGTCGTGCCGTCCATCACCGTCGGGCCAAGGTTTCCCACTACAAGATTACAGAGACAGAGGAAGTTACCATTTCCGACTTTTTAAAAAACAGGAGAATGAAAAGAAAAAATTGCAATGATAGAGTAGAACGGGGTCCCAAAATGCAAAACTGTAAAACAGGATTAAATTCAATAAACCAGATAAAACTTTTTATATTTGTTGTAAATTTACAGAGAAGTGATAAATCTAGTATCTACTTGATAAATCTATAATCTCACCTATTATCCTATTTCCTTTTTCGCAAGAGCATCGAATTTTCAAGGCCAACTGGTGAACCTTTTCACCCGAAGGAGGAAGTCCTCGGGATGGCTTTCAGGGTGTCATTTACTTATCAAACATATATAATTACTCAGAGCCTCGCGTGTCGGGAAAGTACCAGGGAAACTGGTTTCAAATATACTATTAGCAATAATACCTTTACGTTTATGTAGCTTCTCTTTCAAGCAACAAAGAAAACCCGTTTTAATATTATCTAATTAATTGTCCTAATATCCCTGCGGATTGGTTAGGAAGCGGGCATTACACGTGGTTTGTGGATAATTAAATCAATTGACTATGTCAAGTGCCCAGTGGCTAACAAGAGTAAGTGCCAGACACTTCGAGGAAAAGTGGAGATAGAGCTAGCTGGACTCTGGGCACCGACGTACTTTAATGTGTTTGAAAACTGACCTCGGACATGAATCACTGGAACTGGCACTTGCACACAGAATGGGATGGGGGACCCCACTTCTTCCTCTGAGGCAAAACGCCAGTCTGTCTCCACGCCTTCTGTCTTCCTGCTGCGGGCCACCCTGACTCCCCGCTACCTCGACCCCTTGCCTCGCTGCTCACATTCAGCGGCAGTCTGTTTGCACCCGGGGCCGCTGCAGCCGCAGCCGCAGCCGCAGCCGCAGCCGCAGCCGCAGCCACAGCGTCCACCGTGTGACGCCCGCCCCCTGGCCGGGCGTTCCCGGAGCTCCGCGGCCGTTTGCTTCTGATTGGCTGTTGCTAGGTGACGTCGCCAGCGCTCACGTGACGAGTGTTAAATGCCCACACTGCAGGAGCCCGCCTGGCAGACAATCGTAAAGCCGCTCAGGGCCGCTCACCTGCTCCCGCCTCCCGGATCCCCGACCTGGCCCAGCCACCCCTGCCCCCTTCACTGCCCGCCCCCCCGCCCGAGTTGGCGCTCGCGCTGGGCAAGGAGCCGAGTGGGCCCAGAGGCCGAAAGAGGATGCGACCAGCAGCTGTCCCGAGCAGCTCACAGTGATCGCCTCCCCGGAGGAGGAGGCGCCTAGACGGTTGACTCCTTTCTTGTTTCCCCCCAACCACCCCCGTAATTATATTGGCTGCTGGAGGGGACCGGGAGAGACGGAGGAGGCGCCTGGCCTCCCCCGCACGCCCGCCACCTCTGCTCTTTCCCGTCCCGGGCCAGGATGACTGGAGTCTTTGACAGTCTAGTGGCTGATATGCACTCGACCCAGATCGCCGCCTCCAGCACGTACCACCAGCACCAGCAGCCCCCGAGCGGCGGCGGCGCCGGCCCGGGTGGCAACAACAGCAGCAGCAGCAGCCTCCACAAGCCCCAGGAGTCGCCCACCCTTCCGGTGTCCACCGCCACCGACAGCAGCTACTACACCAACCAGCAGCACCCGGCGGGCGGCGGCGGCGGCGGAGGCTCGCCCTTCGCGCACATGGGTTCCTACCAGTACCAAGCCAGCGGTCTCAACAATGTCCCTTACTCCGCCAAGAGCAGCTACGACCTGGGCTACACCGCCGCCTACACCTCCTACGCTCCCTATGGAACCAGTTCGTCCCCAGCCAACAACGAGCCTGGTATGCATAACGCTGGAGTCAAGAGTGCCGAGTCGGTCTAGTTAATGGGATGGATGGGTAAACGTGTTTGGGGCGGGGGGCCGTCGAAAGCCCTGGATTTTCACGCTGCCTGCTCACCGCCCGCTTGTGCCCTTTACCCTCCCCAGCCTCCAATCTGCCGCAGGTCGCCCGTTACCTCCCTCTCTCCGTTGGTGGGACCTGGTGGCCTCAAGGGCCAAGTGGGCGTGCTCCGCCTGCCTCATAAGGGCATCTCCTTGCCACCTGCTTCTTTCTCTTGGGTGTGCACTTGTCTCCCCCTTCCCTGGAGGGTTCAGCTCCCGGGGTCGGTGGCGGCTCCGATTCGCAAGCTGCGAAGTTGCGCCTGCCCGTGGCGCCACAGTTCGGTGCACCCACCTCCTGGCTCAAGCCAAGTCCCCTCTCCGGGCCTTCTAGGAGCGCGGGAACTCCAGGACCCCTGGGTTGCGCGGTTCTCATGATTCCGTATCATTGCAGAGAAGGAGGATCTTGAGCCTGAAATCCGGATAGTGAACGGGAAGCCAAAGAAAGTTCGGAAACCCCGCACCATCTACTCCAGTTTCCAGCTGGCGGCTCTTCAGCGGCGTTTCCAAAAAACTCAATACCTGGCCTTGCCGGAGCGAGCCGAGCTGGCGGCATCTCTGGGCCTCACCCAGACTCAGGTGGGGCTCGCGCCCTGCGGGGGCGAGGAGAGCGCGGGCCTGAGATGGCTGGGAAGCAGGCGGGTTCAGGACAATGCTTTTAAAAGTTCATTTTAAGTACTTTTAAGGATTTCCAGGCCTACGCCTCGAGCGGCCCTAAGTAAGCTTCTAGGCCCAAAGCTGGAAACCCCCATGGGGCCGCCGCGTGGGAGGGAAGGAAAGGGACCGGGTGGACAGAAACCCCGTGCCTCTCGCTACTGATTAAGCGGGTGAAATAACTGGCCCTCCTCACCCTCCCGCTGTCACCGTCATCACAGTGCACGTACACCAGCAGCCCTGGCCTTTTGGCAAGTACCTCTCCAGGGAGCAGGAACCCGCAGAGTCTCAAAGGCCGCCGCGCGTGATCCGCTTCCAAGGCGCTAGCTGCCCACCTCTAGCCGGCGGTTTTTCTCTGCTTTTTTTTTTTCTCCTCTTCGAACCCCTACTGCCCCAAGACTAGGTTCGTCCACTAATGTTCAGGTCTTTTTCCTCAAAGGTTAAAATCTGGTTCCAGAACCGCCGGTCCAAGTTCAAGAAGATGTGGAAAAGTGGTGAGATTCCCTCGGAGCAGCACCCTGGGGCCAGCGCTTCTCCACCTTGTGCTTCGCCGCCAATCTCGGCGCCCGCCTCCTGGGACTTCGCTGCGCCGCAGCGGATGGCGGGCGGCGGCGGTCCGGGCAGTGGCGGCAGCGGCGCCGGCAGCTCAGGCTCCAGCCCGAGCAGCGCGGCCTCGGCTTTTCTGGGCAACTACCCATGGTACCACCAGGCCTCGGGATCCGCCTCACACCTGCAGGCCACGGCGCCGCTGCTGCACCCCACTCAGACCCCGCAGCCGCATCACCACCACCACCATCACGGCGGCGGGGGCGCCCCGGTGAGCGCGGGGACGATTTTCTAACCCCAGGGAGAACTCGCCAGAGACTGAGAGCAGGGACCAGTGATCCTCAGTGCTTACCCCGAGCCGGGGTTCTCTCCTCCCGGCCCGCTGCCGCCACCCACCTCTCCTGGAGGCTGCGACCTGCAGTGGCCCGTCCCAGGTCCTGCTCCCTCCCGGGGCCACCAAGCGGGCCTCTCTCTCGGGGGAACCGGACAGCAGCTTGGCGAAGGCCTCCCTAAAAGGCCGCGTTTCTGACCAGAGCCCTGGGTCTCGGCCGTTTCGAGCCCCGCTTCTGACTTGCCTTCCCCTCCCCTCCGGGTGAGCCTGTCTGGCGCCTTCCTCGCCCCGGGCTGAGAGCTGGGTCTCGGGAGATGGACGCCTCCCAGGCGCGCGAGGCTTCCCGGGCGCTCTGAGGCTTCTTTCTCCTCGCCCGCTCCTGGGCTCAGCTCGGACGCTGCAGTTATTGACCTCCCGGTCCCGCCTGCCCGCCCTCCCCCACGTGGCCCCTTGACCCTTGGCCACTTTACTCCCTGCAGTTCCCAGCCCTCGGAGCCCCATCCCTTCTCTTCCCCCACCGTGCTCCCCAAGGAGCGCTCCCTCAGCTCTCTCCTCATCCATCACCAGTGGAGTTTTTTTATTTTTATTTTTTTAAAAGTTTAGGTGCCTTTGCGGATGACCTCATTTTGATGTTGAAAAAAATGATTTTTTAATATGTGAACACTGCAAAAATGTGTTTAAATTATCTTTTTTAAAACCTATTCAGGATTATTAGCCTGGACTTGGACACAGAGTTTGTAAATAAAGGTGTCTGTGCAGATTTTCCCACTGATTTATTTGTATAAAAATACCCGTCTTTTCAGACTTTTTTGTAAACCCCCAGTTGTGAAAACTGCAGTTTAGCAGTGACTTCGGCAACCCCTCCTTTTTATTTTTTCCTTTAAAAACGTTTCAGTTAAGCTACTGATTTGGATTTGTTTTATCGTATCCTAAAGTCTTTGTTGTTGAAATGAAAGGTATTTTGGGGTTATTTATTATGAAAACAACATGCTCTTAATGTTGATTTTACAATATGAAGAGATTATTTAAATAAATTATTGTTTTCACTGGATGTGTGCGCTTTTTTCTTGGTGCCAGGGTCCGGTCAGTCATGTGCTCAGAGCTCAAGCCGCTGCACAGGCCGGGAAGCCAGCCGGCCGAGAGCTACGTTTACATCTTTCCGAGGCTGCGACACCGCGAGGTGTGGCAAGGAGAGGACAGGCACGCTGGGCGTGGGGCCGCACCGGGGGTTTCACGCCCCGCCCCCTCCCGAGTCCCAGCGAGGGGTTATCCAGCCGGCGGCGTGTCGACTCACTCAGCGCCGAGCCGCTTCAGCCTCCGCCTGCCCCGACCCTCCGGCGCTGGCGCCACCGCCCCCGCGCCCGACTGGATGGCCAGGGTAGGCATCTGAGCCGCCGCAGGGCACCTCCCATCAGGGACCTGAGCAACCTGAGGGTTGGACCCCTACTTTGAACCTTCCCCTCCGTTTGTCCCACGGCACTTCGGGACTGAACTGAGAGCTCTGTGAGTCACCCTCGTGAGGCATGTTTGGCTGCTCTGGAATGCAAGGTGACCCCAAAGGCACGGGGCTGTGCTCGCGCGCGCGAACACACAATCACACACTGAGCACACTGTCACAGGGCCATCTATACTAACACACACTTACCTATACTGATACACACTCTCACAGTCACACTCATGCTCAAATATTCTCAGGCGCACACAAAATGACACATACTCTAACACCGTCACATCACACTTATACTCCATCACACTTTTACACACAACACTGACACACGAACTCATGCACACTCGGATTCACACCTTTACACACTGATAGAGAAACTCACATATGCACACTCATGTATACAGTCACAGACATTTATATACACTGGTATGAGAGTGGCATCTTTCCACTTCATACTCTTGGAGGGGAAAATGTCCACACACCATTGGGCTCTGCTTTCTACCTTGGGCCCCACACAACCAGCTTCCAACTTTGGCGGTGACCCTACTTTCTGGCATTCCCTACAAAGACCCGGGGTTAATGAAGGCCTGAACTAAAAGTCCCTTTCCCTGAAAGTGCTAGGGCCCACAGGTGAAAGCTTCCTGGCTTCAATCACTGACTGTGTGACCTTGGGGAACCCATTTTAATCATCCTGTGTTACAGTTTGCAGATCTGTAAGACATTAACAGCTATAGCTTGGAGTTGTGAGCATTTAATGAGGCAACAATGTAACAGTGCCTGGCACATGGTAACAACTAACTTTTATCTATTTAATATTTAGTATTACTGTTTTATCACAGTGCACCCAGAGAGGGGTATGAAACCCACAGTTACCCAGAGGCTTTCCAACTTCACTTTGTGTGGAAAAGCAGCATCCTGGAGCTGGGAGAGCCCCCTCCTACCTGGGGTTTGAACCTCAGCCATGCCCTCTGAAGGGACTCTCTGCTACTGCAGAGGGGCTGGATACCAGCCAGAGCCCCGCCTGCCAGGTCCAGGCTTCCTCTCCTCTAGGATGAGGCCATCTGTGTTGTGTGTCTTCAACTTATCTGCCAAAACCAGACACAGGGCGGAGGTGACTTTCTGGGCTCAGTGGCATCATCCTGAGGAGAATCATGACTTTTCTGGGCGGATTGCTTTTGGGCCTCCTCTGAGTCTGGTTTACAAAGGTGCGGTCCAGAGAGTTGCGGCTTTAGAAAAAGCAGGGAGGCTACACAATCCAGTGTCCCATTGCATTTTTTGCATTGTTTTCCCAGGCTAGGGAGGCCTGGGTTGAAGCCCACTGACCTGTGATCCTGGGTTTCCCTAAGCAACCGCTGCCTGGCAGACCCCCATCCCTGTCCACCACCCCTACCCCAGCTCCAAATTCTGTGGGTTTTTTTTTTTTTTTTTTTTTTAGTGCCACTAACTGGTGCCAGCCTTCCTCCTCAGGCTAACTGTGCCCTCCCCTCCTTTGCGCGCACTCCCCTCCCTCCTCCCGAAACCAGCGGGGAGAGACGGGCAGTAAATTGGCTGGTGTCGAGGATCTGCAGCAGACAAGATGATTAAGAGGCCTACGCTGGAGCGCCCGGGGCAGGGAATGTCAGCCCAAGTTGGAATCACGCAACAGGCCTTGGCATGAGCCAAGCCTGGGAGCCGGGAGGGCGGGCGCCTTCAGCTCCGGGGTGGGCTGAGGCCCCACAGACTCGCCGGAGTCACCTAACCCGGCACCCAGCGACGGAGGGGTCGGTCTGGGCCACGACGAGCCTTCCCCCAGGGAGCCTGCGAAGCCGAGAGCAGGAGGATGAAGGGGCCAGAGGAAGAGGGTGTTTCCGCAGACGAGGAGAGGGGCAAAGAGAAGGGTTGGCAAGGACGCGCCCAGGTCCCAGAAATGAGGGGGAGAAAAGGGGGAGGAGTGGGCGAGGGAGGAAACAAAGCCTGGCTCCTGGAGGCGGGGGCCGGCTCCAGCCCCGCCGGGGGCGACGCGCTGGCAAGCCTTTCTCACAGT
>NW_016824497.1:500535-548395 GCF_001698545.2 Rhinopithecus bieti
TGTTAATGCAAAAAGATTCCCTGGGCGAAAAAATTGCTCATAATTACCAGAGAGATGGGGAAACTGCATTAGAATAAATAAACCTGAAATTACTGTAATTATGTTGTGTTTGATGGGCCCGGCTTGTAATCAAGAAGAGAATACAGTGAAATGATGCTGACCCTCTTGGGTTTGCAGCTGTACGCGCACTTTGGGGTCTTTTTTTTGCAGAAAAGAGTCATTTTGATAATCATTAAGCTGTGTGTAACCTATTTCAGAAGTGTTTTAAAATGAGGTTCACATTTTTTGAACAAGGGAAAAAAATCCCAAAATTGCATTTTGCCATTACAGACTCATACATAAGGAAAGGTTGTGTTTTCTAAGTGACAATTGTTAAGACATAATATTCGAAATCAGTATTTAATCATTATAATGAGGTATTGTTTAAATATAACCACCTTTAGATTATTCATAGTTTAATTAATATACTCATTATGAAAATCTTTGAATCAGATATTTGATGAACTACTTGTCAGTAACAAGGTAGCATTAATTAGGCCTATATTGAGATTAACATTTTTTAAAAGTACAACCGCTTATAATTATAATAGAGCCTAACTAAAGACCGTTTTCGTTGAGCTAAAACTAATAATTTCTCTATTTGAACTGTTAGCAAGAGATTATTAAATTAGTATAAGCTAATATCTCAAAGTATTACAATCCGCTTGACCAAATAGATTCCGCCTGTAACTTGAGGGGTTGGGCCCTAGCTGTTATCTAGGGGACCTGAGTCAGATGCGGGACAGAAATCTTCGCACTAGCAAAGTCACATCTCCCAGGGGAAATTGAACCTAGGAAGACCCCCTACCCCACGCCGGAGTTGGGAAATTGGTTCCTTCCTCAGCTTTGAGGCCCATCTGACTGCCCACATCCCTGTCTTCGAGGTCTGATTTCTCCCATTAGCGCTGGTGCTTCTAGGTGCTGCGGAGAAAAGTCCTAATCTCAGGCCTGGAAGGGGCTTGGAGGTCCTCAGCATCATCCCCCACCCCCTACTTTCCCTGCTTCCATCATACCGCCTTCCCCCACTCGCAGCAGCCCCGCCACTTCCTCCTCCCCTTCACAAAGGGCGTCGGAAGAGCCTGGCGCATCTGATCTTTCACCAGCACCAATTGAAAAATGGGTGCTTGTCACAACACAGATCACTGCCTTCCGGGCTCTGCTCCCCACCGTGCGCCTGAAATGGCCCCCCAAAGGTGGAGGGCCAGCTCCCGCGGGCAGGAGCGCTGGAAGGAGAGTGCGGGAGAAGCAGGAATAGCGTTTGACAGCCCGTTTGGGCCCGCAGCTCTCTGGGACTGCCTCGGCTCGGCTGCGGGATCTGGGGTTGGGGTTGAGTTTGGGCTGGGACGCAGGGCCACGACAAGGGAACCAATCTGGTTCTAGTCCCCTGGAGCCCGTGTTCCTTTGGAGGGAACTAATCTGAGCAAATGCTTCCCTAGAGGCGCTCCCATAAGGGTCTGGCCTTGGGACTTTCGGACTGGGATGAGGTGGGAGTGGTGTGCTTGACTTTGGTCAGATTTTGGGGTTCCAAAGAGTCAGCCACCCTTTCCTTACCACCTCCATTCCTGTGAGGTGCAGAGAAAGACCCCGAATCATTAGACAGGAACCTGCCTTTCTCACTGTGGAGCTCCCAGGGTGGCTCCCTGGGACTGTGCCCTGTCCCCTGGAGCGCACTGATTGATAGAGGGGCAGTCTGACAGACGTGTCTTTCCGGCCCCTGCCTGGCGTCTGGCTGCGTCTTTTCCGCGATGGAATCCAGCGCCTCCGGGCATGCAAAAGCCGGGAGGCCAGATCCGGAGAAAGACTAGAGGCAAAGCAGTGTCTCTGCTTCCAGGCCTCTCAGCCTCCCAACCTCCCGGCCTCCCAAGAGCTGGCTGGGTGTGGAAAAAACTGAAATCGTCCTGGCTGGCTGACTTTGAACTCTGACTTCATCTCCTCTCAGCTGGTCTTCAACATCCTTTTGGTTCCTGAGCGTCAGCTCTGCCCTGATGCACCTGTTCCTGAGCCCCCTTCCCGGGGAACCCTCGCCAGGGATTCTCTCCTTACCCCTCCAATTCAGGTAGGAATTACACACCTTGGGGGTCCAGGGAGCAAGGCAAAAAGAAAAGGTCCAATGGGGCACCCCACAGGCCTCTGACGATATCCTGGTGTTTCTGGAGTACAGGGTCCCCATTCTATCACCGATAAGTTGATAAGTCACTGACCCTGTATGAACTATCTCCAGAGGTGGGAACCTGGCCTGGCCCCCTGGCATACCCTCACACAGCACAAGAGAGAGCAGTTCTTTCAAGAAATCATAATTTTACTGTCTCAAAGAAACTTTATAACTTATTTACAAAGTTTTTTTTCCCCAAGATACAAAGCAATAAGTTAACATTCTCAATATAAAACTAAACTTTGACATAGAGAACACAAAACACAGTTGATTTCAATTGATCACATTTTCCAAATTTCACAAGTAAAATGTCAAGATTCTCATTTCACAAAGCATGGGGTTTTACAGCCACACACAACAGAACGCAAAAAGGCTAAGCTTGTGCAACATGTTTACAGAACAATAATAATAATAATAATAATAATAACAATAATATGTACAGTAATTAGAGCCTGCACTGAAGATTGTGCGTTCAGGGTAGTGACTGGCATTACTCTGTGGTTGAGCCTCTAGGGATTGTTGTAAAGCTGATTTTGTCTTATTGTAAAGCCCACTGGAATTAGGGTGCTTGTTCTCGCCTGTTTTCTCTCTACTCCCCATTTGTCCTCGCTCCCTCTTTCTACCCAAGGAGGAAATCAGTGTTTTCCATCTTGTCCAGGCGAAGCAACCAAGAGTTCCTCCCCAGATGAGAAAATCGTGTTGACTTCATTTATCTTTCTTTTCTTTTAAAAAGTATTTATTAAATAATGTCGGACATGTAAAAAATGCAAATCGTTCGGCTCCAAACTCTCCATACCAGAGAAGTACAAAAGTTACTGTATAAATTAAAAATCACCACGTCCTCCTTATTCGTTTCTCCCCGTGCGTTTAAAGTAAACAGTGCGTTTGAACAGTGAGTTCCTTGCGCCCAGCAGAACCTCCAATTGGTAAACAGCCTCAGGCGAAGTCCATTTCTCAATAAATAAAACCCCCTCCCTTCAATGCCCCCAGATTCCCACACCAGCTACACAGATGGTCAGGCAGTGTCCCAGGATCCGGAGATGGTCAGCCGGGCAGGACCCGGGTCTCTCAGACCTGGTGGTTTTTCGCAGCGGCCGCAGAATGAGGACAGCGGACGGATGAGGACCTTGACTTTATCAGGGCACAGAGCAAAAGGAGACAGGAGACTGACAGGACAGAAAAGAGCTTTTGCTTTTTCTACATTTTGTTTTTGTTTTGTTTTTTTCCTGATAGTCCCACAAAGCTGAAGGTCGGTGGGTCGGGTGAAGCGGGTTTATCTTGCTACTTGGCCTGTCTCAGGTGGCAGTGCCTTCCCTCCGAGGCCACTCTCTGCTGCTACTGCTCGGCCCAGGCCAGGGTTCAGGCCAGAGCGCGGGCGCCGGGAAGTTGCTGGGCCGGACCTCGCGGGGCTCTGAGGAGATGGAGCTCGTCCTGCCTCCACTGTTCCTTCTTCTTCCCTCTGGGTCCTTCTTTTCCGGACAGGGTGGATGGACCTGGAGGCGGGAGGGGCCTGGGCCGGGGAGACAAGGAGGCGGGCGGGCAACCTCACATAAGTTGGGGTTGCTGCATAGCTTCTTGGTGCGCTGAAGGGTACCACGATGTGTAGCTGGGGATATAGGAGCCCGCGTTTCCGCCTGAGCCCTTCCCGGATGAAGAGTTAGGGTTCCAGCCGGGCGGCACGGGTGGGGAGCCAGCAGACAGGGCCCGGCCGTTGGCCAACGCACTACCCTCTAGAGCCGCCCCACCCTGCTTCATCAGCTTCTTGAACTTGGATCGCTTGTTTTGGAACCAGATCTTGACCTGCAAGAGCGGACAACAACGTGACTCAGGCTGGGACCACTGAGCCTACCTAGGTCACAGGGAGGAAAAAAGGGACCGCAGAGCAGCAGAGAGAGGACCTCCCAACCCTGCGCCAGCTGGCAGCTCCCCGCCAGAGAAGCAGAGACATCCCTCCTTTCTCCCTTCCCCCATAAGAGCCAAAGCCTCGAAGGCCTAACCGCCCGCCGCCGTCAGCCCATTGGGGCAGCTCTCAGAGAGCCAGGGAGGAGTTGTGGTGAGGGGTGAACTGGGATCCAGGCCTTAGCCTGCCAGGGGCTCAGTCCGACCGTGGCTATCGCCTGCGGAAGATACAGCGCCTGCACAACACCAAGCCCGCAATTCCAATATCAACATCAATAAAAGAATCGAAAACCTAGGAAGGAGTGGAGGAAATTTATTTGCAAAGCGACCCAACTTTTCTATGCGACATCCTTTCTGCCCTTGAGTTGGGACGGACTAAGGAGGCCTCAAGGTTTTGTTGAACTTTTCTTTGGATTCAAAACCATTCTTTTCTTTGGATTCAAAACCTACGGTCTGTTTGCTTTCTCCAGCTCTGCTCCAAATCCCGTACCCGACGTTGAAAGCCCGCGCCCGCCGCCGTCAGAACCCTCACGGGCTCCCCGGAGTCTTAGAGAAAGCCGGGAAGGAAGGTCCCGTTTCTCCTCTAAGATCTGGGACTTGAGAGGTGAGAGGGCGGAGGAAAGGTTCTCCCCCCACCCCCAACCTGTGAGAAAGAGGAGGAGGGAGGCCGAGGCTTAGACCCAGGCCCCAAGTGATTAGTCACACAATTTAAAGGCAAGGGAGGGATTAAGCCCCGAGTCTATTGTTCCAGTTGTTTAGGCACGTGTGACCTCAGAGTTCCCAAACAAAACGTCTAGGGAAATCCTTCCTGCGCCCTAATCAGATTGTCGGGGGACAGAAGGCCGGGCTGCAGGCAGCTCGGGATACCGAGAGCAGCGACAGAGCTAGGGCAGAGGATGAGGGAGGAAGGAGACACGCTGAGAGCCAGGGGTGAACACAAACACACACACACACAGTGACACCCCGACCGTGAGGCACAGCGAACAAGAAATGAAGACCCGGGCGCAGGCCGGCCGCGGAAAGCCTGCGTGGCGGAACGGAGCGGCAGCGGCGAGGTACCTGAGTCTGTGTGAGTCCCAAAGAGGCCGCGAGCTCCGCCCTCTCCGGCAGAGCTAGGTACTGAGTTTGCTGGAACCTCCGGTTCAAAGCCTGCAACTGCAAACTGGAATAAATCGTCCTGGGTTTACGGATCTTTTTTCCCTTGCCATTGAAGCGCACTTCACCGCCTTCCACCACCGTGCTCTTCTCCGAGTCCGCCCCTGGAGGGACAGCAGAAGCAGGGCCCGTTGTTAATACGAGGGGCCGCCTTTAGTGCGAACAGCCAAGAGCCAGTGGCTACCGAAGGGTGGCGGAGGCAGGACCAGGGAGAGAACGTTCAAGAAACTCTGAAAGCCAGGGAAGGGTCCCCCAAAATCCGAGGGCCTGTCCCGGGCCGCTGCAGGCGGGATAGAGCCGTTCCCAGAAGCGCAGCCCCTGCCTTTGCAGGGAAAGTTTGCTATTTTTGCAGGCGGTAGTTGAGGTTTAATTACCCTTAATTGCATACATTGTTTATAGCACTACGCAATAAATAATTACCGAGACTAATACGTGCACATGTGGGTTTCTGTTTTCCAGCGGGGCATTGTGTGCTCTGCACACCGAGCCGCCCAGAGGCCCAGCCAGTGCCAGGAGACGCTCTGGGATTTATCCTTTGCTGGATAGTTGCAAATTGAGTGAATTTTTAAAAAAATTTATTTGCTGTGACAAGGATCTATAGATTGATATTCGAAACCTCCACTGCTCCCGCGCCCTCCCCACCCCCACTCCACCTCGTTCTCCTCTCTTCTCTTTCTCTCTCCTCTCTTCTCTCTCTCCCTCTCCTCTTCTTCCCCGCTCCTTCTTTCCCTCTCTCCCTTGTACCTCCTCCTCTCCCTCTCCCTGGCAAGCGCACGTACCTGGGTCCTCCAGGCGGCTCTGGGCGAGGCTGGCGCTGCCCGGGTAGGACTGCACCGAACTGATGTAGGGGCTGGAAGCGTGGCTGCTGACCGAGTTGACGTAGGGGTAGCCCAGCGGTCGGGAGAAGGACGAGGCTGAGCTGTAGGCGCCGTCGGGCTGCGAATGGCCCGCCGAGTGTAAACAGTGCATGGAGTAGTGCCCGTGGGACATGGGAGAAGGAGACATTTGCTGGTTGGGCGGCCCAAACTCCATAAACACCGCCTTGCCCGACACGGGGCTGTTGAGACTTTCTGGCATGGTGGTCATGGTCATCTCTTCTCGCGGGGTCTGGGTGTGGGACTTTCTCTCCTCTGCTTCCCTTTTGGGGGTCTCTATGTTTCTCAGGACAGGAAGGAACCCAATTTAAGCAGAACAGGGGTTTTCACTTTCCATTCATAAGAAAATGGAGTTTGTCTCTTTGAAAAGTCTAAGCATGATGCTGCTGAGCTCCCCAAACTCGGTTCAAAGCTTTGACTCAGCCAAGGTCATAAATATTCATGAGCTGGCGGAGCTGATTGGTCCGCTGTCTTGCATAATCACTGGGGATTGGTCTGAGGCGCTCGGGCTCCGCTGGACTAGAGCGGGCGAGGCGGCCCGGCCTCGGGAGAGACGCATCCACACTTCCCTGCCGGGGCTGCTCTGCAACAGAGCGCGCCGGGCAGGAAGCACAATGGGCTGCGGCGTCTGCGCCGGGACCGCTGCGGCCCGCGGCTCAGCGGCCTCCCGCCTCCCTCGCGCGCCTTCCTCCCCGGGAACCAACCAGCGGCTCGGCGCCGCCGCCCCCTGCCACTGTCCCCACCCTTCAGCGGTCCCTAACGCCGGACACCCTGTACCGCTTCTCGTCGCTGCCACTCAGTCCGGCGCAGAGCTAGGGCTGCTCGGGAGGAGCCTGACCTCTGCCTCTGGAGCGCGGAGTCGTGCACTGGGGGGCGCCCGAGGCGGCCAACAGACAGAGGTCCTCCCAAGAGCCTTGTGCCTAGCGCGGCGCCCATTCGGCCGCGCCTCCCCGGCCCGGTTACGCTCTGCCACATCCCTGGAGTCGGGGCTTAGGGGCCCTCCCTGCGAACTCACTCACTCGGCCGCTGCGCCGCCGCCGCCGTCGCTCCCTGGGGCCCGCTCGCATTGCTCCAGGCCCAGCTGGCCACTCCAGCTCGAGGCTGCACGGTCTGATTAAAGCAGTGCGCGTGGAGAGCCAGGAACCCGCGCTTCTCCTCCCAAGAAAGGCGACTGCGCCGCCCCCTCCCCCAACACACACATCCTCTTTCCCTCCCAGCCTTCCTCCTCCTCCCCCTCCCTTCTCCACTCCCTTGCGCGGAGAGCCCAGGGCTCACTCGCCCCGAGAGCGCGGCTCAGCGTGGAGCCCAGGGGGCCTAGGGGCTCAGATCTGCTGAAGCCGCGGACGCCAGGTGGTCGTTTTCCGGCCTCCTGAGGTCTAGCGAGACTTCCAGAGTTTAGGAGTCCCTGGGGGACACCGAAACCCGCAGCAAACCCAGGCCAGTAGTAGGCTCCCCTATCTATGTGTAGACCTCTCGCTTTGCCACCTAGTATCTTCCTCACCTCCAGTGGCCAAAGCGCGCGCCACCGGGCCTAGGGGGCAGGGCTAGTGGAGGCAAGAGCTGCAGCTGCTCCGTTTTCTGAGGTGCTAGGTACGAAAAAGTGCACAAAAGCCCCAACCCATCGCCACTACTACCAATACGGCCCACCCCCTCGCGGTGTGGCGCACACCACCCTGGCTGTAAGTGGATGTTGGTTCCCCAACCCGCCAGCCCCACGGTGAATCCCAATTTACTTTGTTAGGTAATTAGAAAGTGTTGATAATTATTTCTTTCATAATTTAGCGGTGTGACGGGAACGGGAAAATGATCTTGTGAAAGTTCACACGTGCAGATGTATTAGTTACTGATTCATTTGATTAAATGGTAGTCTCAAGTGCTCAGATCCGCAGCTGAAGGCGCCCCATTAGCATAACACTGATGTTTAATTTTCATACGCATAATTAGCCATATATTTAACACTAATAGCAACATGAAGCCTTTCAGCGTTAAACAGCTCGGGATTTGATCTGGCCTGAGCTGAACCTTCATCGCTGCACCTTCCCCTGTCTGGAGTGTGCAATGATCACAGGACAAACCTCTGTAATCAAGCGCATTTTGGCAGAGGGAACACCAATAAAAATGAACATTCAAAACAAATTACATCGGTGCTGTCGTTATAGATGTTAGTAGAGGGGGTTTCTCTTTTTTTTAACTTCTGTACCAGCTGCTGCTGCCCGCAGAATTCCTCTTCTTTGGTTTAAGGGCACAATGCTGGGGGCAGAAATATTTCAGGCAGCGTGGTTGGAGCAAAGAGAAAAACAAAAGAAAAAAAAAAAAACCCAATAGGCCAAACCAATAACGGGTTTGCCAACGTTTAAAAGATTTTTTTTTTCTTAGTCACCGAACCACACGGTGAGGCTTTGTAGCAACAGCCAGCTAATGATTCCGCCACCAGGCAACTCCTGGAGCCGCTCGGCTCTTTCTGATTTCTGTGTCGCACTTGTGGTTTTAATTGCTCCTTACTAGTGCCTGTTTTAGGGTGCGGAGTGCCATGCCGTGTGCCCAGCACAGTCGCTTGGATACTGCCCGGGCCCCGGGTCTCTTGCGCGTGCCCTGAGGGCCTTGCCCACGTAAGTGATCGCCGCGGCGGGCGCGGGGTCTGGGTTGGGACCGGGGAAAGTGGAATTGGTAATTCCGGGAGCTCAGGGCAAGGCGTGAGGAAACCCGACGGCCGGGCCGCCTAGGGAGAGTGTATTCCAGAGACTTGCAAGGTGGGGGTAAGGGGAGAGACGGCCACACATCGCGACAGTCTCTTGGGTGCTCTGTGTCCACAGCTGGAGAGGGATCAAAGACTTTTGCGGCAGCACAGGGGACCTGGTTGCCTTCTTGGAACAAAAGTCCGGCATGCGCCCCTCGGGATACTGTTTCAGAGCCTTGTTTAATTTAGAAGCGGATTGTGTGTGAGCAAGAGATGGCTACACTCCGGAATTATTTCTTAGCCCAGAAAAGCAGGTCTAGGGAGGAGCACTAAGCAGGGGCCCTCTCATGCCGAGCCGCTGGCAGTAGCTGGTTTCTCAACGTGGGATCTTAGCCGCACTTTGTGAGCCTGGAGTGGATCCCTCCCACCCTCTAGTGCTAAGGTGACACCTGTTCTGAATGCCGGTTTGCTTAAATTGTTGCCTGCCCTCACTCTGAGAGAAAACAAAACCCTCCCATTTGTCCTGAGGGTTGCAGATTTCTCATGGAACCTACTGGAGTCACCTCAGAACCAGGAGGTCCTGGTGGTGTTAGCCACAGCCACTCTTGGCTGGAATCCCAGTGGCTCTGGGTGAGGCTTTGGGCCAGTTCAGCTGCAAGAGGGACAGGAAGGCGTGGACGAGGTATTTTTAAATCTACTTCCTAATCTCAACTTCAAAGCATGTTAAAAGGGAGTTCTTTAGGGAGCTGCTGAGTGTTGCTACACACATATACACACACATATATATACACACACATTTTAGGTTAGTCCCTTTAATAAATGGAATTATAAACTTGTCCCATAAATACCTCCACCTCAAAATAATTGCTGCACAAGCAGCGTGTTACCTCAGTGGTTGGTAAAGTCCTGTGGTCCTAATAAAAGTATCCTTGGGGAACCTCGGAGTTAACTGCTTTGCAGATAAGATACAATACTAATGGTTGCAATCTGATTGCCTTAGGAGAAAACTGAAGTCATTCTCCAGCAAACATCTCCCAAGGCCAGCTGAACCCGCTTGCTCTTTAGGGAATTCAGATCTTTGGGGGGTGGGGGGTGGGCGGTAGCGTCAGCCTGTGGGCCTCTGCTTGGCCAACTTCCGACCACATACAAAGTTTTTCTATGGACTTTGTAAATCGTCAACCACTCCCTGGTCTTTTCCAGTTCTCAGACTCACTAGAATCAGAAACACCTCTATCCAAAAATCTACAACCCTGGACACAAAGAAGCCGAGTTGGAGGGGTTGGGGGACGACGGGGAGAACCCTGTGTTAGGTAAAAGCTGGAACTCATCACTTTTCCGAGACGGCTGGTCCTCAGTTTCCCACATTATGAGTGTTACAAAGATGAGCTGGCTCTTAGTCCTGGCCGAGGACACCACCTGTCCTGGCAACTACAGTTGCCATTTCCTTGCCGCTTCCGAAAGCCCAAGCTATTTTTAAGGGATGTCAGCTTTGCAAAACCCGCTTCAGTAGAAACCAGAGTTAGCACAACCATTAACTGCTTGAAAACCCTCATTGGACTTGTTCCTAAAATCACAACCGGAGGCAGACGGCTTCCTTCGTGGACTGCCAGAGGCCCGGCCCCTCCCTACCCTTGAGCTCAGGTGCGGAACTGGTACTGGAGAGCAAGCGCAAGGGAAAGGAGGGTGCTCCGGGCAGGAATGGCCCTTGGCTTACACAGCGTGGGCCCTTGGATTCCTGCTCCTGAAGCGGGATGGAGCTGCCGGCCGAACTGGAGTTCAACTCGCAAGCTTCAGTCCCGGCCAAGTAGGCCCTTGCTCTCAAATGCGCCGGTATCTCCTCTCTTTGGGACCCTCTCAGTTTCCAGAACAGCTGACCTTTGCGGCTCCTGGAGCGTGCGAGCGCAGGTCCCGATGCAAAGAAGGCCAGTGTGGGGAGGGGTCATTTTAGAGACCAGACCGCCCACTAACCAGTCACTGTACACAACTGGGCGAGTGGGGCCCAAGCTCGAATTCCTAGTGCAGCAAATGGTCTAGCGTGCGTGCGTGTGGGATGGTTGCGGGGAGGGCCTCAAACTTCACCTCTGGGAAGGCCTTGGAGGGCTGGATGTGGGCAGGGGAGGAAGAGCCGCAGTGGTCCAGGAAAGTGGCGTTCCTGGATTGACAGAAAACCGAAGAATGGCCAGGCCCAGAGTCCACTGCCAAGGACATGTTTGTAATCAATGCCTCTGTTCGCAGGCTAATCTTTCATCGCAAAGCCGCGATGGAGGGGAAAGATACGGAAGGGCTGGAGTTGGGGACTGGCTTCTGCGAGCATCCTTGGGGCCGGCCAATGTGGGATACACAAGAGGGAAAAACGGATTTTAAAAAGTCCCAGTCAACAGGTTGGGGTTTTTCGGCAGACGTGCAAAATTCAGACACAAAGATCATTGTAACTGCCAGAGAGGTAAGGACCTCAGACACAATGGATTTAAGAGGTTTTTTACTGGAACAGTCAGGACAAGGGAAAGAGAAAACCGTGCTTCTCTTGGAATCTCTCGTCTTCCAAACGAAGGGGTTTCCTCCAGTCCCCTCTAGATGCGTTGACCGCGCTGGGAAACCGAGTCCAGGGCCAGGATTTGTTTTTCCATAGCCGCGCGACCCCGGCAGGCCTTCAGAGCCGAGTTCCCAGTTGCCCTCCAGTGCCCCCCGGGTTTTTCCAAGATACTATTAGGTGCCACGTAGGTTACCGCATGACCGGTCATTCCCCTGTTTCTTCTAAAAGTTCTCCAGCCAGATTTCAGCAATTTATTTAAAAAGGCACCTGGTCACCGCGACCTTCGAGCGGCTTCTCAGGCCTCATGGGGCAGTTTGGTCAGGATCTGCGCGCCCCTCGACGTGATGAGAACCGTGTGCTCGAACTGGGCCGACCTGTAACACAGCACCCAGCCATCAGAACGCGCGCACTCAAGCTCCGGCCTGGCGGCAAGAGCGCCGTCGGACCAATCTTCCCTTCCCATACAATTTAAAAGCAACGGGGCAGAAAGCACCTTTGATTGTCTAGGGAGACTACAGTCCATGCATCCTCCAGGACTTTAAATTCAGGGGATCCCTCCGTGATGATTGGCTCTGTAAGAGGAAAAATATTTACTGCAGTGACCTCATCAGATTCTTGTTAAACATTGTTTCGGGCTGATTATTAAAAAAGAGAAGTTTCTCCTCCCTCCCCTCAAGTGCTTCCCCCACAGGCTCATGTTGTCATCTTGCAAGGGTTGATAATTGATGTTGCTTACATAGTATACTACAAACTAAACAGTAGGAAGAGGAAACACTATGCCATTCAAAATGTATGAAGTTGCCTAGTTCGTAATTTTTTAGAGAAAGAAGGGCATTTTAATCAAGGCTTAATTAGGACCCCGTGGATAATAACCACCCAAACACCAGTCCCTCTTATAAATACGAATTTTTTAAAAAAATTTCAATTTTAAAACCATGCTCAAAATATTCATTCATCAGCAAATAACAAATTTCTTATTTCACTCTAATTGCTTCTCTATTAAGTCCCACAGTCAGAAATATGATGTCTTTACGGCCCTAGGTGACTGGAATTTGGTGGTGGTACCAATCACAGGATCAGCCAGGAACAGGTCACCAGAGAGCACATGCCATTTGCTGACAGGGAGCAAGGGACATAATAGCGCCTAGTTACTGGGTGTTAATGAAAAAACAAAACAAAACAAAAAACCCAATACCACATTATGCTGGTAACAGGATTAGAGGTTGGATGGCTGCCTTCTCCTAAATGTGTCGGTAAGTATCTGATTTAGGAAGATGGGGCTTGAGGATATTATTTAATCAGATTTCCAGTGCGTCTGAATTATTTCATTACGCTGATTGGCTTTATTAGTCCTTCACCGGACTGCCGGGCCTAGGCCAGTGGCAGCAGCTTCCACCAGGAGCTATGCACTTGGAAGGGGAGTTCCATTTACCTATAGTGAATGCCATGCCCTCCTCCATGGGTAGATCATTGTCATTTGCTGTAAAACAAAAAACATTGGGGGGTGGGGGGGTGAGAATACGAAATGGGGAGGACAGAAAAAAACAGATTACAGGGGTCAGGCCCCTTGAAAAAACTTGGTCGTTTTATTTCTCTTCTTTTAGAGAAGAAAGGGTGGAGATTTCTGGAGTCCTGGATAGTGACCAGAAGTTAAACATGGGGCTACTTGGCCTGAGTCTTTGCATTATCTGTGCTCTGGGTCAAGACTCCCCTAGAAGAGTTTTCCAAGGCCTGGCAGGGGCAGACTGTGTGTTTCAGACACATGTCAGGCTTCCTCTCCCCCTCTCTCTATCCCCCAGGCTACTAGGTCTCCCAGCCTACTGGGTCCTGGGTCTTGCCTACACCCCTCCCTCAAAGAGAAAGAAGTACTGGGGAATGTTGCAAAGGAGGGCAGCCTCCTTTGGTGCAGGTTGTGGGGAGCAGGGGCCTGACTTCAAATAGTTTCACTCCAGACATTGGCACCAGGTAAGGCACAAGGCTGACAAGCTCTTTCTGCACTCTCACCTGAACCTCTTCTGAGCTGCCTAGGTGGGGGCTCTTTGGTCCAAAGAGGGTTCAGACCTGCTGGGTGTCCAGCGATCCTCCAGGGCATGAGTCCCAAAGAGTAGTCCTTCTATGGACCAATCAAGTCCATAGGGGCACAGGTCAAGGCCCCAGGACCAACTTTCCTTTGGTCCCTGTCCAGGTGTGAACCTGCCTTGAGGGTGGTCCACTGAGCTGCCTCCTACCTCAACCCAAATCCTCCCACCCCGGTGGGCCCACCCCTGTCTTCTCACTATAGGGTGCACACCCAGGCAGTGAAAAACAGGAGATTCTGGGGAAGGAAGACAAGGGTGGGCATAATCTAGAAATCTCTAAAGAGTACATGCTGCTAAATACATCAGCTGTCAATGCTGTGTAGGATGTAATGAAGTTTAACCACAACAGTCAGCAGCTAGAAAACGGGGTAGAAAAAGAAAAACAGAAAACAGTCATATGTGCATGCTGCTGGGACATTGATGCAGTGGCGTTTTGTTTTCAGTAACTCTTTCTAAACAAATATCCCTTGTGCCTTCCAGCCATACACCCTTCAGAAGACAGAAAGCAAAATAAACCTTATTTTGGGATTGAAACAGCTGGGCTCTAATCCAGTAACACAGTAATGTCCCGGTTAAAATTAAGCAGACTCCCCTCCCCTGCCCACCGCACACAAACACACACACAAACACAAGGTTGATAATGCAGACTCAAAGTCAGAGTAAGAGCTTCAGGGGCAAAGCTGCCACATCCTGATCTCTGATCAACAAACAGCTTCCAAATGAACTTTCTTACCATGATGCCAAATTTCTGGATGTCCATGAAAGTAAGATCCTATTCCATGTCCCACAAAATGTGGACAGACTTGCAAACCATTCTGATGAGTTATGTGGCTTTAAAAGTGACCAAAAAATATTTAATTAAATTAGGTAAGTTTTCAGGCATACTAAGATAAAACAAAGTCACGTTAAAATATTCTCTGAAAAAAGAAAAGTCAGTAATATTTAGAGTCAGATAATAACATTCATATATTTTCATTATGCTGTAACAATTTTAATTTTTGCTGTTACTTGCAACCACTCTCTTTGGATATATGAAGAAAGAAGGTACATATCTATCTAACACAGTCGTTTGAGTCATTTACCTTTGTATAGCATTCAAACAAAGCCACTTTCAGACAACAAATGAGTATGTATACACACATAGTGATTGCCATACAATATATGGTTAGGATATATGTGCATATAATGCAGGTCATAAAAACCTGCCTGGTTTTTTTGAGATTTCACAAAAAGACTATAAATTATTCCTGATTGGGGAACCAAAAATAAAACAAATTACAATATAGAAATATGACTTTCTATGGTTCCCTTTTTCTGCTCTATTTCAAAGCATTATGCATTTTACCAACAGGCACACTCACATGAAAAGCTCAATCTACTTTGTCAGTATTCTTGAAACACTCCAAAACTGTGAGATCATTTGAGAGTTCCATTCAAGACCTGCACCATTAACAAAATTCATAAAGAATGCTTTTTGATCACTGGGATGCTTAAGATAAGCTAGTATTGTGATTCCCAATTCTTAGTGCTTCATTAGTTACTTCATTACATGTATGTAATGAAGTACATTGCATGCACTACATTAGTTACAAGCAAATGTTTTACATTCCATCTGAAACCAAGCACACAGAATCCAACTCTAAAATCTTCATCTACAAGATTGAAAAGTAGTCCTTGAAATCAGCTGAACATGTTTATTTTGGGGAGCATCAGACAAACAAGAATATGTATACTATTAAGAATTTATATTTTCATGTGGACAAAGGGCACAATGCCCCTAACCCTAACAACAGACTGGGATTTACAGGACTACTATTTCAATTATTAACAGAACTAAGTTTCTAGATCTCAAACTAGAGTCTCAAACACTCTTAGTTTAACATGAACCCAAAGGCTTTCAGCCAGCATCTTTGTGGTCATTCATGTCTATATGTTTTTTTAAATAATTTTAACCATCCCCAGACTTGTAAGACAGCTTCACTTAGACCAGGATGTCACTATAACCAGCAGATGGGCAGCCTCTTATTCAGATTTAATTTTGATGTAACTGTTAGTGCAGAAATAGTTAAGCAATGCATATGTTGAGGACAGGAATGGCAAGTCAAGGTTTTTATCTCTTATGTTGTACTTTATGGTTATTTCTGTGGATCTTTGGTGGGCAAGTAATTCTATTTGGTGTTTCCCAAGGTGTTTTTA
The DNA here is from genome assembly GCF_001698545.2 of Rhinopithecus bieti. Lineage (NCBI taxonomy): Eukaryota > Metazoa > Chordata > Mammalia > Primates > Cercopithecidae > Rhinopithecus > Rhinopithecus bieti. The sequence continues at coordinate 516,140 of NW_016824497.1, forward strand.
TTTGTGCCACACAGTTTGTGAATAAAAACTGAGGATGAAGAGTGAATACAGGTGGAAGAAAGATGATTAAATAGGACATAATAATCTAGATTTTTTCATATGAGCAGTTTCTACCAAAACCTATAAATTATGTTACTTCAATCCCAACAAACCTCAATGATTCTAAGAACATTCAATATAAATTATTCTATTTTCTCTTCTTAAAAAAAAAAATCTAGGTTTTTTTGTTTTTTTTTTTTTAAGTATCCGGCTGATTGGCAGGCATCATGGCTACATCTTAAATGTGTGTTACAATGGCAATCTTCATTTTAATTTCCGATGAGAGGAGAGGAAGAAAGCCCACTCTGAAAAAACACTTGGGGTCCCTCCCCCCATCATACCTCTCGTTCCTCTGCATAAAAGAAGCTGTGCAATTACTAGGTGGCTAAAGATATCTGAGAGCATTCTCTTATAACAATTTACTCCCTGGGTCCTGCTGGAACTTCTGGCTCCAGGAGTATCATAGAATCTATGTGTCATGGATGCAAAGGTTAGAGGATTTCACAGCCAGGTGGAAAAAGGAAAAGAACAGGCCAAATTTCCCCCGGCTGCCTGCTTGAGTACATCTTAACGCCTGACTCCCAGGAGCTGAGTATACACTCCTGTTTGCTTTTCAGAGTATTTTCCTTTTGGATTGGTAGATGGTTTTTAGCACTTACTGGAACTAAGTCAGATAGAATCTCATTAATATTCTTAATTAGTGTTTAAAAGCATCCCCTTTCTATTATTTTGGAATAAATGGGGAGCACAAGATTATTTACCTCATTGTAGGGTTTAAATCCAAATTCACAGAGACAACCCAAGTGACCAGTAGTAGCAAATTTCACTCCTCTAATATGAAAGAAAGTACTGGTAACCCTAACTGTGGCATGGGAAGTTGGAGTGTGTCTGCACCCCTTGACTGGCATGCTGGGGAAAATGGAAACAGCAGGGCAGGCAGAAGCACCCAAGTACTCCCGAACACCAGTCACCACAGGCCATGACCCTTTTCTGTGCACAAGAGTTTTCTTGCCCTGAACATTTCACAGATAAAATCTGTCTTCGCTCTGCTGAAACCTACTGAAAAGAACTCTCCTGGTATTAGCTCTTCTGATTTTCTCTAACTAAAAATCCTTTAAGACAGTATGATATCTATTCATGAGCCCAAGCACACTGATGAGTTGAGGCATTTTTTATGGAATATTTGGAGAGGGAGAGGAGGATGTATAAAGGTTGTTTATGAACTTACTTTCCTATTATACTGTCTTATTACAATTGGCGTTGCAGTTCCAGTTTTTACATGAAAAAGATATCTCTTGCAAGGAATTTCATCTTGTGACCATTTTCTTCCGTTTAATTCCTTTTCATGAGGCAGTTATACTCAATTTAAATGTCATCTGGGTAAATTAAATTTTTTAATACTTTTCAACTACTTTTTTGACTAAAAATACATTCCCCAAGAGGGCAGAGGAGTACTATGTTTAAGTACATGCTCTTATAAAGAAATAAAAACGCACATGAAAATAGATTATTGCCAATTTTACATTAATCCTATAAACAGCACTAATCTCCAAATAGTCACATCTCTAATAAATGATCTCAAATGACACGCTATTTCATAAGTTATGAAATTTTTCTTTACTGTTTCTAGATATTTATTTTAGGCAGTACTTATGAATGAAGGAATGCACAAATCCAGGGATTCCTTCTAATGAAAAGGAATGTTTAAGTACAATTAGTAATATTTTGAAAGCCAACAACTGTTTTCCAAAAAAGTAGTACATTTTTTTTTGTTTCAAACCAGATCACAAATTACTGTATTTTTCTTACAATAGTGCTGAACTTTTATTTGAGGTTTTCTGTTTCTGAAAAGCAGACATGATGGATTGAAATAAAAGATAATTTATTGCAATGCTTACTTTCATGTGCAGAGAGAAGCAGTATAATTGTAATTTACAGTAGCTGTCAAGAAAAATCCATCACAGATGACATTAAAATGACTTATTTTGCCTGAGCCACTTATTGTTTAAATGTGTGTAATCTAATAGAAAGAGATTATTTTTTTAAAATCTGCTTCATATTGTTCCAAATTAATATCAAAACATATAGTTATGAATTAAACATTAAAAACCATTTATTGATACTTTCATCATGACATTTATAAGTTTAAATTATTTTTGATTGAACTGTCACATATTTATGATACATGAATCTACACATTCACAATATACTCATAGGTACAGATTGTATAATCTAGAGATAATTATAAAAATACAGATTTAGAAATATTTTAAAGCAAATGGAGGTACAGTGAGTCTAATAACACTATGACCTAAAGATTACTAGGCATTCCTCACACAGCAAAAGGGCCCAGAGAGAATTCTTTCCATTAAAACATTTTAGCTGATACTTCTTCAGAGACATTATCTTCTTTAGGTTTCAGAGGAGAATTCCAAAATTTCCTGTAAAGATCTCAAGGTTTTTGATAACATAATACTAATACAAGTTGTTTGTTCTTTTCCTAGTGTCTCAGTAGAGATAGGCTATGCAAAAGATGGTGAATATCTTAAAATAAACAAGACCGAGTTGAAAGATGTTTGTAAACCTTTGGTCTATAATGATTTCAAGTACTTTTGGCTTATAGGTAAATATGGTTTATTTACTTATTCCCCTAAGATTTTGCCAGAATAAGAAAAGGCAAGATAATAGGTGTCCACAAACACTGCTTTAACACATCAGAACAAACATTTGTTAGAATCGGGGCCAGTTTCCTTTCTAGTGGCAGACATAAACCATCTAAATAATGAAATGTATTAGGGTACAAGTAAAAAGTTCATTGTCTGTTATTTTCCACATAGTTTTTTTAAGTGCAGTTGTTGGGACTGATCTAGTTTTCAAAAAAGCTTGTACATGCAAATTCATACTCTGTGAAAACTGACCTTGTATCCAGATAGCTAAAATCCAATGTCACTTTCAATTCTACTCTTCTTCTTCTTCTTCTTTTTTTATGTAGCTAGAATTAATGTAGTGAATATGTAATGAAATGCATTATCCTGCATGGAGATTTATCAGATTTTCCAACTGAATGCTATGCTTTGCTAGTACTAGCTGGAGTTCACCTGCATGTTGGTGTGGCGTGTGGCTCTTTTTTGTAAAGAGTTAAGTCGTACACAAAAAAAGGGAACAAAGGTCAGCACCCAGCCGCCACTTGAATGTGAGATTTTCTTTTATTCCCCTTGATGTATACTAGGCTCTGTGTTATTAGTCTTAATGATGGAAAATTGTAGTGTTGATACAAATCTTTTTTTCAAAGTAGTAGGCGGGAGCTCCATTTGTTAGTAAGTTTTTTTTGTGACTAAAAGCCATGGACAGTACATTTATGTAGCAGTAAAAGGCCTAGATGCTCTTTCCATAGCAGAGCTAATTATTCCTACTGTGACCTTACTGATCTAGCCTGTTCCTAGTACATCTCATCTGCACGCCTGTTCCTCTGTGTAGATGGTGTCAGAGAATATGAAAAACCCTATAATGAAACCATTTTCATGATGGAGAAAGGCTACTGGAGTTGCACTTGCTACAAAGAGGCTCAATTATATGAGTAATTGTGATAATTTTCTACATTCATAGCCTTCAATGGGGAAAAAAGAATGAGAGCCACAAAGGAAAATTACTTTAACAAGAAAGTACAGAGAGTAAAAATGGAAGAAGAGACAAAAAGGGGAAAAAATAACCAGAAAAAAAGTTTAAAAAATAGATCTGGAGGGAGGAATAGCGAGACAGGGAGAACAACAGAAATGCTCAAAAGCCCATGTGCAGCTGTGTTGCACAATTAAATTGAATTTTTTTTTCTGCAGTTGATGAATGTGACTACTGCAAATGTGCCTCTGTAGTTAGCTATCATTTGTTGTTCCGTGACAGGAAAAGGATAATTACCTCTCAGAGAGAATCAAAGGCTGACATGCCCTTTAGACACAGCCATGAATGCAGAGCTCGATAGAATGCTTGAATAAGAATCTAGTGTTCTCTGCCCCCTTCTACTGAAGAATAAATTTTGTTAAAATGCAAGAGCACCACCAGTAAATTTGTTGAACCCTAGGTGTTCAAAAATATGAGGTGCATCTATCGACTCATCCCATTTGCAAAAATAAAACTGCATTTTGAATTCATTTCTATTATATTCATGGACAGTAAGATAGTGAGATATGCATTAAATTTCTTTTCCCAGTAGGGGTCTGATTCAACATTTCCTATGAAAGAACAGAGAGACACTATCCTTTTTTCCCAGGCTAGTTAGCCTATAATTTAAAACTGTCAAAAACACAATTTTGTTCAAAGTCTTCAATAAAAGCTTCTCAGATATAACCCAAAGAGATTTTACTAAAGTTTGATTCAGACACTGTTACAATATTTTTAAAGCCATAAATACATTTAACTGATATTTTACTGGCTTTTTTCTTAAAGTATTTGAAGGCTTACGAAGAAAAAAAGGCAGCATCTTTTCAAGGTGACTAAGCCTTCCATCCTTTAGACAAATGGGAAGTATTCAATGGTTCATATTAATGAGAACAGTACTTTAAACGATGCTGATGTGATCATCTTTAACAGAATGCATTACTTTAAAATGAAAACATATATTCGGCATGTCTACCTCAAAACAGTTACGGGGGAAAAAAAGACCTAAAAGTAGGCAACAGATTACAAAGAAAAGTCTTAAATTCAGAAAATACACATACACATACACTCAAAAGTAAGGATAGAATACTCTGTGAAAAATAAACAATGGTTTACAGGAAAAATGAACCAAACAAAAAAAGAACAGAAGATCACCCTTTCAGGCTATTTGTTAATCTGCCAATTTGAAAGGTAAGGCTTGCTTGAACTAACACTTTATTATCTTCATATCATAGGAATACATTTCACTTCATTCCTTTATAAAATTTAGTTTTTCTCCTGTCTTATTAAAAACCCCAGGGTTGAGATGCTCATCCCCTTCTTAGGTACTCCCTTCCACATTTGGTGTGATTTTGACTAAAGGGAAACTATAGACCAGTACATCAAGCTAAAACAAACGCAGCCATGTAAATATTGCTTGTTCTTCTATAAGTTTCTTTGCTGACCCTGGTATAATTCACTTTTATAAAACCTTTTTTTTTTTTTATCTTCCAACTCAGGGAACAATATTGCAGCCTGGCAGTTCATACTGATATCAGACTGAAATGATGGTTCTGAATCATAAAACATGTCATCAACTTTATACCAAGCCACCAATAACCTCTGTACCACTTGCCAACCCTCCCTTTACTTGTCAATGTAAGGCTTACCTGATTGTGTTTCCAATTACAGAGAAGGGAGCCCCTGCTCTGCAAGCTGCAATTGCTTCATCTCTACACCTCCTGGCAACCTCCACTAACTTTTTACCACATTCGTCCACATTGCCCACCAAAAATGTTTCAGAGGTGTCTCCATGGTAGCCATTGTAATAGACCTAAACATAAGCAGAAATTTAAAAATATGTCCTTGTTTAAAAATCTACTATCCTAAAGTATACATTGTATTCATTTATGTATTTAGTAGACTCATGTGTTTTACCCTTCCAGAATTATTCATTTGCCTATCAAAAAAAGAAGAAATAGATATATTAAAATTTGCAGAAACTTAAAAGATGAAGCCATGCAACTATATTGCAAAATTTAAAAACAAATGTGTTAACTAGTATGGTTATTTCAGCATTATGATGAGCAATACTACTGTAATATTTTGATTCCTCACTTTATTTCTGAGAAGACAAAATTACGTAAGTAAAAATTAGTGGCCAAAGACCTTGATCTACAATTACCACAGTAGGTTTAGAGAACCAAGGAGTATTTAACATAGTGAAAAGTTTCTTCGAGGTCATGAAGACTTACTTGATCTTGTATTTACCAGTTCTACATTTGAAGTGATATATAATGACAAGAAGAAGTAAGATAGACATGTTTGTATTATAACAGACAAATAGGATAATTCAGTTCTAAGAACAGAAGTGGTTCCATATAGGAATGAAATGTGTTACGGAAAAATCCTATGTCTAGAAGTGAAATCTTTTTTTTTTTTTTCCTTTTTTGAGACGGAGTTTCACTCTGTCGCCCAGGCTGGAGTGTAGTGGCGCGATCTCAGCTCACTGCAAGCTCCGCCTCCTGGGTTCACGCCATTCTCCTGACTCAGCCTCCGGAGTAGCTGGGACTACAGGGGCCCGCCACCACGCCCGGCTAATTTTTTGTATTTTTAATAGAGATGGGGTTTCACCGTAGTCTCGATCTCCTGACCTCGTGATCTGCCCGCCTCGGCCTCCCAAAGTGCTGGGATTACAGGTGTGAGGCACTGCGCCCGGCCAAGAAGTGAAATCTTAATCAAATGTTCCAGATGGCCAAATGTTAACAGAAAGCACTATATATGGATATCTAAAGAATTAGAATATAATAAAACAGGCTTAAAAGCACATTTACAGAAAGTATAATTTTATCATTCTTCAGTGATTCAGAAGCCAAGTAGGATCTTGAAAGATACCAGATTCATTACAAATCAATGATAACCAAGCACTATAGTAAATATAAAAGGCAGAAGCGACTGTTTGGATACCGATCCTTTGATGTAGCATGGAATTTGCTACTTTGCATAAATTTGTCCTATCTAATTACTTTTGACATTTCTCTTGCTCATAAGGTAGAATGTAGAAACTATTATAAAAAAGATGTTTATCTGAGCTTTCAGTCTGTTGTGATACTGAAGTAATGTCTTAAATCGTATACTACTCTGCATTTCTTAAAAAAATGCTCTTGTACTGTGTGAAGGAAGCAAGAAAGGTCTTTATTAGATCTTCAGTTTATAATTCAGGAAACTGAGGCACAGATAAGTAACTTGTTTAAGGTTGGTGGCTAATACAGAGGTAGATTCAGGTTAATATGATGGATTATTGGCTTTCAATCGAGTGTTTTCTCTACTATATAAAATTATCTTAATTACCTTGCAACAGAATAGTGTTTTATACATTTACTCCCATTTACAGTCCTTTGCAATCCAGAAAAGTACGAGTTTTCATTTTATACACTTGGCAGTATTTCACTTTGCTTCATAATTTTACAATTTTGAAATAGTTTGAAAGTTAATAATGAAACTATTAAGTCTTCAGGAAACTTAGAAAAGGAATAGAGTATTCTCTTTGGATACATTGGAAACAGTAGGGAAGAGTATGCTATTTCATTCAAAAATTCAAAATTTTATATTCTTGTATTTCATTCAAATATAAGAATGCTATTTCAAAATACAAAATACTATTTCATTCAAAATACAAGAGGCCAGGCGTGTGGCTCACGCCTGTAATCCCAGCACTTTGGGAGGCCAAGGCGGGTGGATCACGAGGTCAGGAGATGGAGACCATCCTGGCTAACATGGTGAAACCCCTTCTCTACTGAAAAAAAGAAAAAAAAACTAGCTGGGCGTGGTGGCGGGTGCCTGTAGTCCCAGCTACTCGGGAGGCTGAGGCAGGAGAATGGCGTGAACCCGGGAGGCAGTGCTTGCAGCAAGCAGAGATCGCACCACTGCACTCCAGTCTGGGCAACAGAGCGAGACTCCACCTAAAAAAAAAAAAATACAAGAATATAAAATTTGCTAATATAGGCGTAGTCAAGAAGATGTATAAATGAATGTTTGTATAACTGCTTCTTAAGTAAAATGTACTATTTTAAAATCTTTATTCATCTTTTCATATTACTTTTTGCTAGCTTTGAAAATGATTACTTGAGGCTGGGTGCAGTAGCTCACGCCTGCAATCCTTTGGGAGGCTGAGATGAGAGGATTGTATAAGACCAGGAGTTTAAAAACCAGCTTGGGAAACATAGTGAAACCCCATCTCTACAAAATTAAAAAATTAACCAGGTGTGGTGGCACATGCCTGTATTTCTAGCTAAGGTAGAAGGATCACTTGAGCCCAGGAGTTCAAGGTTACAGTAAGCCTTAATGGCACCACTGCACTGCATCCTGAGTGACAGAGCCAGACCCTATCTCTGAAAAAGAAAAAAAGGAAAGAAAGAAAAAGAAAAAGGGAGGGGAGGGGAGGGAGGGAGGGAGGGAGGGAGGAAAGGAAGAAGGAAGGAAGAAGGAAAGGAAGGAAGGAAGGAAGGAAGGAAGGAAGGAAGGAAGGTCAAAACGACTGCTTGAGACTGGTGCAGTGGCTCACACCCATAATTCCAGCACTTTGGAAGGTGGAGGTAGGTGGATCACTTGAGGTCAGGAGTTCAAGACCAGCCTGGCCAACATGGTAAAACCCCGCCTCTACTTAAAATACAAAAATTAGCTGGGTGTGGTGGTGCATACCTGTAGTCTCAGTTACTTGGGAGGCTGAGGCAGGAGAATCACTTGAACCCTTAAGGCGGAGTTTGCAGTGAGCTGAGACCTACCACTGCACTCCAGCCTAGGCAACAGAAGGAAACTCCATTTCAAAAAAAAAAAAAAAAAAAAAAAGACTACTTGAAAGATTCACTATATACAGAAATACAATACTTTTGAAAGTCTGTGGCAGTCATCTACAATTTCTATTTATACCCACAAACTAGTCTTGTCTTGTACTTCGTTTATTTATTTATTTTTTGAGACAGAGTCTCACTCTGTCACCCAGGCTGGAGTGCAGGGGTGTGATCTCAGCTCACTGCAACCTCTGCTTCCCAGGTTCAAGCAATTCTCCCTGCCTCAGACTCCTAAGCAGCTGGGATTACAGGCTCCTGCCCCCAAGCCGTGCTAATTTTACATTTTAGTATTTTAGTAGAGATGGGGTTTCGCCATGTTGGCCAGGCTGGTCTTGAACTCCTGACCTCAGGTGATCCACCCGCCTTGGCCTCCCAAAGTGCTGGGATTTCAGGCATGAGCCACTGCGCCTGGTTCTTCATTTATTTAACAAATATTTACTGAGCAACTATCATGGACATTACATTGTCTTTAAGAAAAACATTTTTCAATTTTAAAGGGGGGAAGGAAATCTATTTTCTTGTGATGTATACTAGACATAAATAATTCTAAAATGCAATGAGTATTTTCTGATAGAAATATAGGATCTGATAATGGAGTCCTTCACTTAATAAAATATTTTATAAGAAATGTAATTTGTTAAGATACGGACCTATACGTTTCCTAGATTCCTTCACATTTCTAGACACTTGGAAGTATTTCACTTTGCTTTATAAGTTTTACAATTGTGAAATAATTTGAATGCTAGATACAAAACTGTTTATTAAGTATTCAGGAAACTTAGAAAAGGAATAGAGTATTTTCTTTAGATACACTGTAAACAGTAGGGAAGAGCAGCTGACTTCATTCAAAACATTAAAATGGTAACATTTCATGATAGGGTGACTAGATGAGATAATAGATGTAAAACCCTAAAATCAGGTACAATCCAAAATAAAAGTGTCTTATGAAAAGCACTTTATTTTAGGTATGCTTCATAAAATACCTCCTTCCGCATGATTCTAAATTGGAAAGATACCAACAGGATGTATGTGGTGCAAGTGTTCAAGCATTTTAAGTAGGACAAAATGACATAGGAAATAATATCAGCAATAAAAGAATCGTTGGCTATCTCCTCATATGATTGATATGAAGAAAAAAAGTTGAGTTAACTTAACTAAAAATCAGACTGAATTCCACCATTGGATTCCTATTTTTTTTTTTTTTTTTTTTGAGAGCGGAGTCTCGCTGTGTCGCCCAGGCTGGAGTGCAGTGGCACGATCTCGGCTCACTGCAAGCTCCACCTCCCGGGTTCCCGCCATTCTCCCGCCTCAGCCTCCGAGTAGCTGGGACTACAGGCGCCCGCCACCGCGCCCGGCTAGTTTTTTGTATTTTAGTAGAGACGGGGTTTCACCGTGTTAGCCAGGAGGGTCTCGATCTCCTGACCTCGTGATCCACCCGCCTCAGCCTCCCAAAGTGCTGGGATTACAGGCTTGAGCCACCGCGCCCGGCCTGGATTCCTATTTTTATCTCATTCCCACTCCTGCCTAAGTTTCATGGTCTAGTTACCATTCTTAAAAACACTTCCTTATTAATAGAAACTGTATTCCTTGAATGTTGTCATTTCAACTAGTTCTCCTAAGATGTTTAAATTTTGTTTATTTATTTAAAATATATTTGTTAATCATTAGATGTACAGAATTTATTTATAATCTACATAATCCAAAGGTATCATTACAAAATTCTTTAATAAAAAGAAATGTAAAAGTACACATAATCCAAGTCTGAGAATGGTAAAAAGCTAAGAAAATGAGAAAAAGTTACATCTTGTACAATTTGAAGTCCCTATGTTAAATTAGTTAGGCTTGTTACTTAAAAAAAAGGCTATTAACCATTTGGTGAAAACTTAAGTTCAGACAAAAAGCCCTCTGCTTACTTTGAGCACAAGGCTCTCTATACCAGAAATGGAACTCGACGTTACCTTCAGGGATTTTAATAAATCTAGGGAACACTGCTAGCAAAAGAGTTGCTGTCCAAATAGACTGACATACACAGGCCAATGTAGCCCCTAATGACAGAGTAAGATAATGACAGGCCCCACTCAAAATCAGCAGGAAGAGGAAGATCAATCTTGGCAGAGTGAAGGAAAAATGCTGGCTTTCTTCGTGTTAGCTCATCTCATACATATCTAGCTTCAGCAGCTGCCCAGTGCTGTGGTGCTCTGCGTTAACTACACAGTGGATCAATAACAATTACACCTTCTCAAAAACATGACACATAGCAGGATTGGGTTGACATTTCACTTAGGCCAACATTGATCTCAGTGCATCTGATTGCAGCCCTAAATTCAAGTCAGGCCTGGGTTTACTTGGAATAAACACAGAGTTAAAGACAAAAAAGGAAACCAGCTGCTTGCGTCTGGGTCTAGAAGTAAACAGCACTTCCACTGGTGCAGTTCACATTTTCAATCCACTCTTCCTGTTGCTACCAGCAATTCTGAAGTTGATCAAAGACGATTTTTTATATGATTTACTCACTGTGACATCAATGTTGATAATATCTCCATCCTGAAGAGGTCGACTAAAACGTAAACAGAAAAAAAAAAAATGGTGATAGACAGATCTCAATAAAAGGAAAATAAAAATAAATACTTAATGACTACTATCACAAACCCAATGAGTTGCAATGATAATTTGGAGTGAAGGAAGAATACACGGGATAACTAAATTTAATCTTTAACTTATTTCAAAAGATGCACTTAATTTGTTACCTTAATTTTGCCAAGAACCAAAACGAGAGTTGATAAGAAAAATTTGCCACATTTGGATTTTTACCACTTATATGATTAAAATCTAAGAAGTAAAAGACATATGTAATGCACAGCTCCCATCTAGATTACGCACTGCTTTAACAGACATTAAATGGTGGTATTGTGTCCATTTAGAAGTAAAATACTTTAAAATTTCTGTTTTATCATAATCAATTTCAGAAGTTTACTGGTGGGTTTCCATTGAATGATAGTGTCTTTCAACATATGTTACAGATCTTAGCTTTATGTTTTAGTTTCCAAAGAACAATATGTTATTAAGAAATGAATACCTGTCAGGAATACCATGACAGAGCACGTTGTTTACAGAGGTACAAACAGATTTTGGAAAACCTCCATAGCCTAGAGGTGAGGGATAGGCATTATGACTGATGATTTCCCGATGAACAAGAGCATCTATCTCTTCAGTTGTCATGTCAACCTAAAATGTTAAATAAAGAAATTGTGCAGCAACAATTGAAGACATTTCTTGTATTTATCAACTATGCTATAGCAACAGCACTTCCATGTGAGACTGTATAAATTTACTGTGATAAACTTATGGTACAACATTTGAATTAATTATGATTAGTGTTACAATTCTCAACTGTGCCTCGTGGACAATCATTTGGGCATGTGATGGTGTTATGGACCATTAGGAAATAGAAATGTTAAGCCCTATGATCCTCTAAATCATTTGTGAGTCACTAAATGACATAACTCCCTTTTGGCCTGAGGATTTCAAAATTATGTTCTTCGGCAATTCCTTCCTCTTTCTCAATGGTTGGTGCCCTGGGCTAGCCAGCGCATATGAATAAATGCTCAAAAGGTTCATCAGTTGAACCTTGAAAAACTTGAAAAGTAGGTCAACCCACATCTTTTTATCTCAATAAAACATTACAGGGGTTTTGCAGCAATGGCATAGAAATTGTGGTTGATATTTAAAAGAGTGAGTCTAATACATTTTGTAGAGACTTGATTTTAAGTAATCTTGATTTCTTTCATGTCTAAATAAATAAATGTATTTCTAAAAATATTTTTTCCTTACTAAAGGTATTCCAAACGAAATTGCTCCCAAACTAAAAGAAAACTGAAATTGAGTTTTATAAGTATATGAAGACCATTTCCATAAACTCCATAAACATAAATAAAATTCTAAAACAAAAATAAAATCTTTTATTAAAAATTAACCATTTCTTCAGTAATTTTCTTCATTATTTTATATATACATTATGTTTAGTCATGTTGTAAGTTTAGTACACAGAAGATACTGTGAGTGATTTTATCTTTGAATCTCACTTCCTAAATTCTGCCCACCTTTTGGCAGAAAATAGGCTCATATTTTTCTTTTATAATCCTTATATAGAACGGTGCTTCAGATTATTATGAAATAACTAAATGAAAGAACTAAATCATTTTTTTTTTTTTTTTTGAGACGGAGTCTCACTCTTGCCCAGACTGGAGTGCAGCAGCATGATCTCGGCTCACTGCAACCTCAACCTCCCGGGTTCAAGTGATTCTCCTGCCTCAGCCTCCCAAGTAGCTGGGACTACAGTTGCCCACCACCACGCCTGGCTAATTTTTGTATTTTTAGTAGAGGTGGGGTTTCACCATGTTGGCCAGGCTGGTCTCGAACTCCTGACCTCAAATGACCCACACACCTCGGCCTCCCAAAGTGCTGGGATCACAGGCATGAGCCACTGTGTCTGGCCTGAAAGAACTAAATCTTGTAGTAGGAAGTTGTATATAATTGCATTGCTATATTACCTACAGCCTTTTGTATGTGACCTGATCTTTCTTTGCAGGGCAAATGCAAGAAAATAGGAGACAAAGGACAAGGTAGAGCAAATCTTCAGGCACACAGAAATAATGTGGGGAGTACAAGCTGAAACTACAGGCAGGAATAGGGGGCAAAAATCAAAGCTGTCTGCCATGATCAACTTGGATAGATTGACTGAGACCAAAGTATCTCTAGAATTCTGCTAGTTAAAATTGAATTTGGGTTTTAAATTACTTCTTGAATAAACACACAAAATAATAAAATTCCTTTTCCCCATCCCAAGGCTTTACTTATTTTTTTTTTTAAAACAAATTAGATGTGTACAAAAGAAGAGTTAAGGAGAAGGAAAAAAAAAGAGGAGTGTTTGTTGCCCCTTATGTAAGTCATCCTGAGGCTTGGTGAGACGCCACCTTTAAACTCTTCCCAGCCAAGAGGAGGACGTGGCGGGCCAGCTGACAAGCCTGATGAAGCCTTTGGATCTGATCTTCATTCTTAACTTCTATGCTGTCTCCCCAGTCTGGTACAATGCCTGTCGTCACATAGTCTGGCTTCTTTATGTGCTTGAGGAAAAAGGATTGAAAACGAAGATCAGAACCCAGCGCATGACAATGGGATCATTTTTTCAGACACAGCCTACTGCTTCATGGAGCTCTGCCCTTCCTGCTGGAGCACCGACCTCCGAAGCCAGCACAACAGACCCTCCAGGCTGCCCCTAGTTCCTTCCCCTGCCCTTTTGAACTTAACATTGCCTGTTAGTGCTGCCTCTGGATGGTCTGTTAACCTTACCATGCTTTGAGTCAAACTGGACTGAAGTAGACTTCTGGTCAAAACAAACAGTAGTTTTCTCTTTTTCCTCCTCCCAACCCGGTTAGAAGCATATTCACCATTGATGAAAAATAGCACCAAGCTTCCAATTCACCAAATGGTTAAGAGCACTTTCGTCTTCTTAACACAAAAATATAATTTATGCAAAAGATAGCTCCCAACACCCTCTCCAAATGAATATATGTAAAAAGGCTGACTGTCAAGTTCCCTAAAGCCTATTACGTATACACTTTTCTTACATGTTGCAACCATACTCACACTGAGAGGCTAGAATAAAATGAAACAAGTTTTATTCTTCAAGTACATAAAAATTACCTAAAACATTTCCATTATTTGTCAAGAGTAAACAAAAAGCCACCCCAAAACTCAAGACGTGCAACCCTGATCACTTTTGCAGACCATTCTCCACCATGGGCAGTACTCAGAAAATAAATGCCATCTTACACACAGAGCTTCTTTCAGTCCCAAGGTTTTGCACAGCTCTTTACAAACTATTTATAGTTTATAATGCATTACAAACTATAAGCATTGTTGGACAGTCCACAGTAAGGCTCCACAGCAGTTTGGGACAGGAAGCTGAGGGAGATAACACTATTCAATTGAAACACCACAGCAGCTCTGGAAGGGCTGAGGTTAGGGCTCTCCTCTTTGTGAAGCCTGTCCTGCAGGAGTTACGGTTCTTCCCTTACTCCCTTGTTCAGATGGGTTTTCTGATACAGGTAACACTACTGCCTGGTTTGCCACAGCTGAGCTCCGAAGGAACATCTACTCTCCCACAGCTACACCACGAATGCCCACAAATGCTCACCAGGTCTCCCCCACAGAGCCTGTGTTCTTGTCTCCACTCTGCTCTGTGATCTGGCAAGGTTATAACTCGCAGGCAGAAGGGCTGTTGGGTTGTCACGCTGAAATTGACTGAAATGGCTAAAACAATACAATTCACCTCACCAGAGATTTATCTTTTCTTCTAAGGAAAAAAAGTGTCAATTTTGTGACTAATACCAAATTCTCATTCTCACTGTGACAGGCCAGGGAATACATCCTGGTGGCCTTTCTGTGTCATCGGCCTTTGCCATAAAAGTGGGCCACTCATCTTCAGAAGTATAACATACTAAATGTGGGCTCACTGTAAAAAAAATTCATAAAAGGGAGAAAGCAGATGATTTTTGTGACCAATCTGTATTTCTTTAGCTATTCTCCTTCTTCCTCAAGGGCTTGCTCACACATTCCCTTCATATTACATTTTGAAAAATGGATAGATCGCCTTTCCACAGAACTGCAATCTCTGAAAAAAAACCAAAAAAACCAAGACTGCTCTGAGACATATTTTATTTAATTTAGTCTAAAAGACGATTCAAAGACACCAGCATCAATAACAAGGAAAGTATAAGAACAGGCTTAAAAAAGCTAGTATGCTAGTTTTAAGTTATCTCTTCTGAATCATCACAATTTTATAGTTTTTTTCCCTCTAAAACAGAAAACTACATATATATGGTTTTATCTTCATGTTAGAAATTTAATATAGAAAATTTCATGTTAGAACTTTTAATTCTAAATACACGAAGCAATTGAAAGCTTAGAGCTTTATTTTAAAAAATTAATGCTATAGAACTGTAGGATATTAAAACTTCTCAAATCACAGTTTTAGATCACAAACCTAGTTTGAAAATTAAAACCCAAATGGCTCAGAAATCAAAGGTGCAAAAACATTTGATCACTTCTGCAGTCAACTTTTATCTTGGCTGGAAAAAGCAGCAGATAATAGGCAATACAGTACCTTAGGAACCGGATGAGCTGAAGAAACTGCAGCCGGCAAAACTATACTGTGTGAAATATCTCTTTGTCTCCGAAAAAAGAAATTTCTTCTTTGTTGACGGCTTGACTGCTTGTGTAAGTAGATATGATTGAGTGGTGAAGAGAAAATTCTATGAGAACCTGTGAGCAGAAATAGACATATTCTAAGTAAAAAACCAACCTAACACAGTGCTCCACTTTAAGATGTTGTGGCGTTGCCTATTAAATCATTATTCTAATACCTTATTGACTGAAAAAGGAAAAGCCCCAAATAGAAAGGAAAGCAGTGGTATTCTGAGTTCTAGTACAATAGTAACAGTGTATTTATTAGCTAATACTATGTTTACATAAATGCGTGACAATGGTAAACGGGAAACAGACATACAGAAACATCTGCTAAGCACCAGGGCTGTAAAAAGAACAATTTCTGCTGTGATACCTTATGTGGCAATGACCAAGACGACCCTAGATTCAGGGTACTGTTTTGATGGCTTTATACTCTGTAAAGCCGTTTTCCTTTCAAGAATCACAGACAAATTGCCAGCTGCACTTTTTGCCCTCCATAGGATTACTACTCTGTGTTAAGTTCACGTGCAGTGAGGCATTATACTGAAATTCATTGTGATGAATGTTCAAGTCAGATAAAGACTAAATAGCAAAAATGTAAGTATAACACTGAAAGAAAATGAATATAGGGTTCAAAATACTCACAACAGGAATTTAGAAATATCTATCAAAATTTTAAATGCACACATCCTTTGACTCAGCAGTTCATCTCCTAGGACTTTATCCTGCAGACACTATGCAATGATGGATGTATGAAGATGTATCGTCATGGCAGCATTATTTGTGGTAGAAAGAAGTGGGAAACAACTCAAATGTTTCCAAATAGGAAATACCAGTAGGGGACTGATTAAATATATTATGGTATACTTACAGAAAATTCTGGAGCTATTAAAAAGAATAGGCTAAATCATCATCTCTATGTGTTGATATGGAAAGAGGTCACGATACACTGTTAGGAAACAAGTGAATGCTTAACAAATACATATAAAAAACCCATTAATGTAAAAGGAGCTTATACATTTATATAAGCTTGCACATGCCCATACAATTTCTGGAAATTAATATTCATAAACAGTAGCTCTTTCTGTGGCATGTGGTTGGGGCTAGAGGTAGAGAGGAAGACTTTTTTTTTTTTCTTTGAGACAAGGTCTTGCTCTGTCGCCCAGGCTAAAGCACAGTGGTGCGATCATGGTTCACTGCAGTCTTGGATTCTCAGGCTCAAGGAATCCTCCCACTTCATCCTCTTGAGTAGCTGGAACCACAGGCACATGCTACCACGCCTGGCTAATTTTTGTATTTTTTGTAGAGACAAGGTCTTGCTGTGTGGCCCAGGCTGGTTTTAAACTCCTGGGCTCAAGCGATCCTCCCACCTCGGCCTCCCAAAGTGTTGAGGTTACAGGTGTGAGCTACTGCATCCAGCCAGGAAGACATTTTGATTCATTTTATTTCATTACTTTCATATTTAGAACAATCTTGTTTTGTTTGTTTGTTTGCTTGTTTTTTGGGTTTTTTTTGAGATGGAGTCTCACTCTGTCGCCTAGGCTGGAGTACAGTGGCTCGATCTTGGCTCACTGCAACCTCTGCCTCCCAGGTTCAAGCAATTCTCCTGCCTCAGCCTCCAGAGTAGCTGGGACTGCAGGGGCGCACCACCAGGTCTGGCTAATTTTTTTGTATTTTTAGTAGAGACAGGGTTTCACCATGTTGGCCATGGTGGTCTCAATGTCCTGACCTCATGATCTGCCCGCCTCGGAATCCCAAAGTGCTGGGATTACAGGCGTGAGCCACTGCGCCTGGCCAGACAATAGTTTTAAAAGTCCCCAACAGGTCACAACTACATGGCAGGGGTCAGAAAACTACAGCTCAAAGGCCAAATCTGGCCTGCTGACTGTTTTTATATAGCACAAAACCTAAAAATGGTTTTTACATTTATTAATGGTTGAAAAAAACTTTTTAACCCAATATTTTGTAATACATGAAATTCAAATCTTGGTGCCCATAAATAAAAGGTTTATTGGACCACAGCTACCCTCATTTGCTTACAAATGTCTATGGCGGGTTTTGAGCACAGTGGTAGTTGAGTAGTTGTGAACATGTGTTCCACAGAGCCTACAAAATGTACTCTTTGGCCCTCTACAGGAGACATTTGCTGAATCCTGGTCTAGAGCAGTAGTCCTCAAAATGAGGTTCACAGACCAGCACTATAATGTCACATAGAAAAAAGATGCAAGCCTGGGTGCGGCGGCTCACGCCTGTAATCCCACACCTCGTTTCTACTAAAATTATAAAAATTAGCTGGGCATGGTGACGCAAGCCTTGTAATCCCAGCTACTTGGGAGGCTGAGGCTGGAGAATTGCTTGAACCCGGGAGGCAGAGGTTGCAGTGAGCCAAGATCGCGCCACTGCACTCCAGCCTGGGTGACAGAGAAAGGCTCCATCTCAAAAAAAAAAAAAGAAAGAAAGAAAGAAAAGAAGAAATAAAAAGAAAAAAGATGCAAAATCTTAGGCCCCGTATCGATCTACAAACATAGAAATTGGTGATGGAGGCGGGCAATCTGTGCCTTAACCAGCCCTCAGGGTAGTCCTGACGCACACGAAGCTTGAGAACTACTGGCCTAGAGTAACATTTCAGCTGTGAAACATAATGAAAACGTGAATTGCAGGTAAGTACTGGCTTCAAAACTCTGGATATCTAATTGACTTGGGGAAAGTTACTGATGCAAACAAACCGCAATGGTCAGTGATTCAGGGTGATAGGCTTCATTCAATTATGTTCCTCCTTAAAGTGGACTGTAATATTGTTGAATCTAACTTAGAGAGGTGTTTTGGGTACTATTGTAAACAATTTCAAGTACCAGACAAAATGTCAATAATATCATTTCTTTAAAAAGAAGTTGCAAAACTCAGGTCCAGTGGCACATACATGTAGTCCCAGCTACTCTGGAGAGCAGCTGATGCGGGATTGCTTACACCCAGGAGTTTGAGACTAGCTTGGGCAACAAAGCAAGACTCCTGTCTCTCTAAAAAAAAAAGTTGCTTGATAGAGGCAGATATGTATTCTGTAAAGTTTTTAAAGTATAATATTTTCCAAATGACAATACCACCAACCCTAGTATCGTCAACTGATATATGAGGGACAGGGTAGTATCCTAGGAAAAGCAGACAGTTGGAAAGTAGAAGCCTGGACTTTTGTTTCAGCTCTACCACTTATTAGCTGTGTGGCCCTGCACAAGTTTCTTCATTTCAGTCTCAGGTGAAAATTAATTGAAATAAGAAATATGAAAGTGCCTTGCATTTAGAAGATACCCAATAAATAATAGTTCTTTCAAGAATACATAAAAACCTAATACATAATCCCAGTGCTTTGGGAGGCCAAAGTGGGAGGATCGTGAGATCCTATCTCTACAAAAAATAAAAAAATTAGCCAGATGTGGTGGCTTGGGCCACCAGCTACTGTAGTCCAGCTACTCAGAAGTTCAGCTACTCAGGAGTCAGTCCAGCTACTCGGGAGTCTAACTACTCAGGAGGCTGAGGCAGGAGAATCACTTGAGCCCTAGAGTCTGACATTGCACTAAGCTATGATCACACCACTGCACTCCAGCCTGGGCAACAGAGTAAGATCCTGTCTCAAAAAATAAAAAAATAAAAAATAAAATTAAAAAAAGACTACATAAAAAATAAAATGGGAAGGAAAACAGGGCTCAAGTATAGTTTCTAATACTGAACACTTATTATGTCTCAATTACTGTACTAGGCACTTTACATATGTTAGCTCATTAATCTTCACAGAAACTGTATGAATTGTGAACTGTTATTACTCCATGTCACAGTTGAAAATACTGAGGCACACAAAGGAACATGCAGTAAGTCCCAAAGCTGAGAGGGAAAGCAGGCTAAGTTGTCTCTACAAAATATATTACTTCTCTCACAGGCATGAGAAAAACTGGAGCTAAAACACAGGGAAACACCCAGAAAATTTAAAAGTCATCATAAAACTATTGTTACTACTACTATTAAGTTATTTTTCCAAAAGCAGTGATGGGTTGACCTAATCCATCCACTACCTCAAACCAAGCTGCCTTTGCTGACCAAACACACGCTTCGGGGAGGTGGCTGCCAGAACTATTAGTTGGACAGTCTGTGGATATGAAATGGAAATTTTGGAAAGACTCAGGTGGACTCGATCTGTGATTCCACCTCCCTAATTGCATTGCTAGGCAGGACCACATACAAGACACAAACTCACAAGTGTTTCCCTTCTGAGGAAAGTATTATAATTACTATTAATAATGATAATACTAATATAAATACTAATAATAACAATGGTTAAAATTTAATAGACATTTAGATTAAGCTCAATGCTAGGTGCTCTACATACATTATCTCTTACCAGCTGTCATTAGGCAGGTAGCTGTTAACATCACTGCTTTATAGATGAGGAACTAAGGCTCACATGTCTGGTAATCAATGACCTGGCCCCAAGCTTAATCCTCTAAGTCCAAATCCAGTGCTGTGTCTGCCATTCCAGTTGCCTCTCAGCAGTGTGCAGGGGCTCTATGAGTTCTATTCGCTAGTGTGTTTTGTTATATAATGTATTATTTCAGGGATTAGATTTCAAGGTCAGTTTTTTAATCATGAAAAATGTACATATCATGTAACTAGTTAGCATTTAGAATGAAGACACTTTTCATGAAAATTCTTAGAAATGATCCAATTGGGAGGCACTATGGTAGTGAAAACAGCATGAGCTTGAAGGTCAAACAGGTGTGAGTTACCAAAACTTCTGAGACTCATTTTCTTCACTATTACATGGAAGTAGTAGTGTTCTCTCTACCACGAGCTGATGCGAGCATTTGCTGAGACAAGATAAATAGATAAACCATCTTTTAAAAAATAGGTGCTCCATAAATCCTCCTTTCTTTTTCTTTTCCTTCTCTACTCTTCAACATGTTTACCTGAGGGGTCTCTAAATGCCTTCATTCATTCAACAACTACTTAATGAACTCATTGCATGTGCCATGCTCTGGATTAGAGAATTCAGTGGTGAATGAGGTGACAAGGTCCCTACTCTCAGGGAGCTTACATCCTTCTAGTGGGAGGCAGACATAGACAAATCAACAAATGCATTTGATTACATCAGATAGTGCTATGCATGATGAAAAAAGAACCAAAGTGGCATAGCATTGGACAGAAAGTTCTACCCCTGGTCCTGCTAAGAGCTATGTGATCTTGAGCAATAACAGTAACAGTCGACACTGACTGACCAAGAGCTTACTGGTGCCAAGCTCGGTGCTGAGTACTTCAAAGACATTACCCTCTGAGATGCAGGAGCTCAGTAAAATGAGAGAGTTGGGCTTCACAATCTTTGAGGTCCCTTCAGCTCTGAAATGTGTGCCTTCATTCAGCACCATCTGATTGTCATGCTACATCCCAGGCATCGGGAAGATGTAGCCTCTGATCAATTTTAGGACTCATGAAGATTTTTTTCAATGTGGTTGATTACATGAAAGATCATCTTTATCAGTGTTATCAAGTTCAAGTACACAGTCATTATAGGGGGAATCTTTTCTATGTACTTAAACTTGAAGCATGAAGTCATCAGGCCTCTAAGACTAGGATATCTGGATGAGGCTTTTGAGACATTCACTTTTAGGATGAACAGTGTTGCCAAGGTACCTGCCCTGTCAAATGACAGCCTCACTGCCGAAAAGATGCAGACACACCCACACATGACTGGATGGTAAAATTTGAAATGTCAGGAACACAGCCTGAACATATCCAATCTGTTGACAATTATGGTTCTACACTGTATTCAGCAATTTCACTTTCATAAGACACTTTTGTATTTGAAACGAATTCTTTTCTTTCAATCTGATAAAAGACACCCTTATAAATGTTGTTACAAGGCAACAGGATAATAAGGTGCCATACTGTGTTTATTCCACTAACTACTCATTACAAATGATTCCATCTTTTTATTAGAAATAAAATCTGGTGTTTTCACAGGTGAAATGAAGAAATGGGCATAAGTCATGGTACCTTTAGAAGATAATGGTCCTCCAATTAGCCTGGCAAAGAAAGAGGGGTGGGCCCTCCACTTTGTTTATCATAATATAAATAAGTAGTAAATTTTCTAAATGCTGAATGAGCAAAATTAAAATCCCCAGTATCCATTATATTCAGGGTCACAGAAAGGATACCCAAACTACAGTAACTAATGTAGAACAATGTAGAAATGGTCTCTTGAATTTCCTATATATAATTCATTTCTTGACAAAAGCACTGCTGATACCTTATAACTACATCTAATTTCCAACTTGCTACCACCAATATTACAACAAATTTGATGCATGATGACCATCTTCAAAGAGAGAAATGGCCCCTCTGTCTCCCACACACTATCATTCATTCAGGATTCACTGCACACTGTGTTTTGGTAAAGCTATTTGGGGAAACAAGACTCAAGTGTGTACTAATTACTACAAGGGGCAAGTGGACTAATCTGACATTTTAGAGACACCAGTGGGAAATCACAAGAAACCTCAGGGGAGTAGAAGAGCCCAGAACAGCGAGGAGTTGCTTTGTACTAATTTGATCTTGTAAGAGATGATCGTATTATTGTTACTGGTGATGACCTAACAGCAACTCTATATAGGGTTTTCTTAGGCAGTAAATCTATATGTTATTTGTTATGAATACTAGAATATTTATTGTTATCAAAGGTAATAATAAGACTTATTTTAGTGTTACAAAATTCTATCAGCACCTAGTCTGAGTTGAACGCTGAAAATTATAGGTAACTGCTTCCTGCACTCCATGGAAGAACACACTGTGCAGCCTGAATGTCTCTTGAAATTGCTCTGTGTCCTCTGGATCCTGCAGCACATTTTTTCATATTTGAAATTTGTATTTGGAATGTAAATCTAGGTTACAGTTTTAAATATTTTCATATTCAGTAATAACATCCACTTCTAAAAGCTGCATTTTATTTTCCTTTGTAGATTAAGCCTGAAGGTGGGATTATGGAATTCAAGTATGATGGAGGGAGGAATGCATTTTAAATAACTAATGTTGCTGCACACAATATGCCCTATATTTATTGGCCTCTTACTCAGGGTCCATTTTAATTGTTATCTGCTCATGCATCCTATACTACATAATGAAATGCTTCCATTTCACCCACTGAGCCCTGGGTTTTCATGTGCACCTTTACTAATGACCCTTAATTAAGCTGATTTTATCCCTGAAAATGTGAGTTTTCTTTTGGTCAACAAGTATTTTTAAGGGAGAGGTCTGAATGAACTTTCAGAGACATTTAAAATGCTTATTATTTTAAGCAGTTGTAAAACTGAACAAAGTACATTTGTGCTGAAGTGTGGGCTACCAACACACATCTTTTTCATTGTAGGTTTCCAGGGAAGCACTTTCACCCTACAGTGTGCCATCAATCCTCAGTTACGTTACACTGCAGAGGTATCAAATATCTGGGTAGAAAACAACACAATAAAGTAGTTTGGCACTACTTTACATTAGCTACCAATGTCAACCAGAGATAATATGTGATTTAAAAGACACCCTGTAAAATGTCTTACTGAATATATTTTTTTCATAATGATCAGTAAATGCCAAAGTCTAGTAACAAAACTATTATTTATAGCATGTTAACATCTAATTGATTTTACAAATGGAGGCAATTATTTTGGATGAAGAGAGGAATGCCTGCCAGATTTAAATGATTTATGATTACCAAGAGAGAAAAAAAACGTTTTGCTAATTCATTTTCAAATATGATTCTTACATTCATTGATGATTTTAATGTTAAACCAAATGATTTGCTTAATAATATATTAACTTTAACAACAAAAAAATCCCAATTTACTTTGTGACAGCAATCTGATACATTTTTAACTGTTTAAAAATGTTGCCTCCTACAGTAAGCTCAGAAGGGATGGTAGCATAGGAATATATTTTCCAGGTGCTGATTTAGACCCACAGAAAGATTACACTTCATGAACTCCAACCAATTACTCAGGGTAGGAGCACAGGCTCTTACAGCGCTGTGTGCTTCAAGTCCACAAGAACACTGCAGATACAACCATGCCTTATATTTCTTGACCTAAAACACTGACTGATTGCTTAACAGGTTTCATAACGTGTACAAATGTTGCTAAAGAAAAATTAAATAGTCTGTATCACTTGATATAACTCTTCTATTGATTTTTATAATCTAGTACTAAGGTGTATGTTTCAAAATAAATGAGAAAGATTGAAGGTTCCTTCCCATCTCCAGGCAACTTAAAGCAGAAGGGAAGCTCACATTTCACAAGAAATAACCTGTGCATTTGTTGAGGGAAAAAAAACCACATGCACTACTAGGGAATGCCCCAGGCTGAAGCAGATACTGACTGCACAAAGCTAAAGGAAAAGAACCCTTGAAACTAAACAAAAGCAAATTCATCTGTTGACAGATGTTGATTACATCAAGGCAACAAGGAACTCCCCCAATTTCCAATTTTTTAAAACAATTAATACAGTCTACAATATGCACAATAAGGACAAAGTTAAGTTTTTTAACTTATCATAATAAATGTTAGTAAACTTGTTTTAAAAGAGTTCCAGTTCAGTTACAAACTATTCTAGTGTGTTTTTAGCTATGGGCTTCTCCAAACAGTGGTTTATTCATTCCCATGGACATGTCTGGGAAGCCAAGTTGGCCATGCCATCAGCCCCTTCCTTCCAGGGGTTAACTGCTCTGGCTGCCAAATAAAATACAGAGCGAGCCATGTAATTATGGAGACAGTCAAAGGGCAGGCTCTATTTTGAAATCTATTTGCACAGACAAGGTCTTCCAATTGAACTTACAGGAAACAAGCTGGTAAAGAGCCTCCTTTTCCCCAGATGCTTTCCACACTTTTTCTCCAATGCAGGAAATCGTGGATATGGACACCATACACCACTGCTTCCTGGATTTCAAGCTAAGATGCCATTACAGAGAGAAAAGTGGATCTGTTTCACCAACTTTTAAAAAACATTTTTTTGGCCTAATTAACAGCATTTGGCAACAGCCTCTGGATGATAAAGTCACAGTGTTTATTTATTAAACAACATTTCTAAAGAGGATGCAGGCCCAGTTGGTATGCAGGTGTTGGAAAACAGCTCATTTTCTTTAATGCTGAAAATAAAGCACATAGCTGAATCTAAAATATATGGGCATAATACTTGTCTGAAATAAATATTCTACTTCACATCCAACAGTGTTGTCCTTGAAGTTATTTTTACCTAAGACCACTAAAACAGTAACAAAGATCCCACAGAAATAAAAAGGAAATGTGTAAAATATTTTAAGTGACAAAAAAGTCATAATTCACTTTTATGCTGAAGCATGAAAGTTCATCCTAGTTGTTTACTGCTCTAAGTATGCAATTTTTATGAAGATGCATCATTCTCAAATTAAGGTAGGACTGGGCCACTACTACTAATAAAACTTCACCTCAAATGAAGTTGAGATGGATACTGGTCTGTAGATGTCAGAATTCATCTACAGCCTGGGAGTCCTGGTTCTAGAAAAGATGAACTGGAAAGTCGGTCATAGAGCACTTCTGGGGAGAGGAAGGGCAGCAGCCTGAGGGTACCCTCTTCCAATAATAACAACATTTAAGAATGGTGCCCAGGTCACTGCAAAACATGACCTTCCCTAAGGCCTAATCAAGAAGTTGGCTCTGTACTATATCCCTCCTCCTTTAAATAAAATTATTAATAGCAACTGATAGAAGATAACATCAATGACAAGTTCAGAAATGGTTTACGAAAATACTTCATTTTGCTTCTTTACAAAAGCTAAATCCGATAATATGTGATTATTCACTAATGTACACCACCAGCCCACAGGCATCTGTATTTAAACAAGAAGCATTCCCCTCTTTTTGGGAAACAAAAACACCTCAACCTACTCTAGAAACACAGATCTATAAACATTCCTACTTAATAATGTAGGCTCCTGCTTGTGAGTCTAGGAAAAAAAAATTCCTTTAGGCTGGCCCAATTATAGCTGGGGGAAGGGTGCCAAAGATTATAGTTAGAAATCAAGTATAAAACTAAAAGCTGATCGTTTGGTGGATAAGTAGAAGTTACATAGAAATGTTTAATTTGTACAATAGGGCTATTGCATGGAATTTCTCCATTTGAGACAAAAAAGTTTACTTCAGAATTTAAATTCATCTTTATAATCATAAAGTATTGAATCACAATGAAATGGTATATACTTGGCAAATTCCATTGTCTCTCAGCTAAAGTTTAGAGAAAAGCAGCTTTTTAGCATTTCAACAATACATATACTCAGGCAACTTCTTAGACAAAGAAATATTGTATCCTTACAGAGGAAATAAAGAAGCTGTTTATTAGGGCCATGGTTAAAATGTAATAATTCATTCTAGTTGAGCCCTGTGAAAAATGTCATCAAAATATCATTTTCTTTGCCAGATTTTCTGGATGCCGTAATATCATTTAAACACAGAATAAAAGACAAGGTCTGATCAGAGTACAAGCACAACACTAAAATGAACTAAAACCAAATGCTCTGTCAAAGATATAGGAAAGAATTTCACACAGTCCTGGTACCCAGGGAATGCACACTTCTAGTTTAGCACAGAACATCTGGCAAATTTCAACCTTCCAAAGTCTCTCAAAAGAAACATTCCTGTTACCTCACACACTTTGGTTAAAGAAGAGGAAAACAGAACGATTTTATATTAAAGCACACAAATCAGAACCAGAAGAGCAATTTCATAGGAATCACACATGGAACTCAATTTTAGAGAAAGTCTATATAAAAACATCATGAGTTTTTTAAAAAAACTGATATAGTGAGAAAATCCTTCTTTAATTCTTAAAAAAACCTCCAGACTATTCATAAATACTACCGTCATATACTACTTAAAATATTAGTTATTTTGTATTAAAATACCCAGTAACAGAAGATATGAGGGCTTATAATCTATGATCAAAAACACAGCTTTAATATATTTTTAAATTATATTAAAGCATTTGAAAAGAGCATGATTTCAGTCTTCATATTACAATAGTGTCAACTGAATTCTATATACAGCATGCCCTAGGTATTCTGTTGGATGTCTTTCTTTCCTTTTTTCTTTTCAATGGGCCATTTAAAGTTATTGCCACATAAGCAAACCATTGTGATGAAATAGCTCAGAGCTTTGACCAAAATTGTAGTATCAATACCAAAAACAAGTAAGACAAAAAACAAAAAACCCTACACCTTAAACTTCCTGAGAAAATTTTCACTGTACATCTCTTAAGTGAAAGGCATGGGATAGAAAGAAAACATGTGAATATAAGTCTTATCGTGGTATTTTGACAACAGTAGGAGTTTTGTCTCTGCCCTGTAACCAGTCAATAGGAGTGGTAAATCGGTAGGTAGATAGGTCAATAATTACCACCTAAAATAAGAAAGCTAATGCTTCAGGAAAACAACATATTTCCAAGCTTCTGCAGTTGACAGTACACAGATTCACGACAACAGAAGCCAAGATCACTCACCAAGGAGTTATTTTCAACCAGAAGAATAAAGAGAAAGTATACACTAACCTCTTTAGTAAAAGCAAAAGTTCCAAATTTTCTGAAGGCAGCTTTTTGGACTGGTATAGTTATGTTGCCACAAATAGTTTTACACTCAATTCCACTAGGTATACTTGGTTGACCATATGAATACTCACTCGACAGTTTTGGGTATTAATGCAAAAAGTACAATGTGTTAAAATGGCACAGGCTTAAAAGGGGAGCTCCATAGAAGGCTGCTTACAATTTGGCCCATATATATGTGTGTGTATGTCTATGTATATAAGTAAACATAAATATAAATATGTATATAAGTAAATATATGTATATAGGTAAACATAAATATAAATATTTAAATATATATACTTATATATTTAAGGATACGAATGTTCAACTATCTGTTACTTTTTGTACTCAAGATTAAAAATTAAGCCAGGCTGATGCCTATAAATCCAGCACTTTGGGAGGCTGAGGGCTGCAGATTGCTTGAGTCCAAGAATTTGAGACCAGCCTGGGAAACATGGTGAAACCTTGTCTCTACAAAAAATACAAACATTAGCCGGGCATGGTGGCACACACCTACTTGGGAGGCTGGGGTGGGAAGATCGTTTGAGCCCAGGAGGCAGAGGTTGCGGTGAGCCGAGACTGCGCTGCTGCACTTCAGCCTAGGCAACAGAGTGAGACCCTGCCTTAAACAAGTTAAAATAAAATAAAATTTAAAACGTTAAAATTAAAACCACCACAATCACCAACAAAACACGTACTCTTTATCTGTATTTAGCAGGCTGCTTGCTTCTCATATCTGAAAACACTTAGCCAACACCAAGATTATTCACACAGTAAAATTACAAATTCATCATCTCATTTTTAAAGTTTTTAATATTGCCACGATACCAAAATATTTGATGTGTAAAACATTTGAAACATATTTATTGTCTGAGGGGACGGGACACTTTTTGACGTATACTGCTACTGGAGTGTTACAAAGAAACCTCAACCCTTGAATGCCTAATAAGGTACAGTCAATTTGGGGGTAAAAAAGAAGGAAACAGTGTGAAATTTAAAATTTTATATTTTGCTTGTGAATGCACCATGAGAATTTCCTCCAAAAGATATGCCTTCTTAGGCCGGGCACGGTGGCTCAAGCCTGTAATCCCAGCACTTTGGGAGGCCGAGGCGGGCAGATCACGAGGTCAGGAGATCAAGACCATCCTGGCTAACATGGTGAAACCCTGTCTCTACTAAAAAATACAAAAAACTAGCCAGGCAAGGTGGCGGGCGCCTGTAGTCCCAGCTACTCGGGAGGCTGAGGCAGGAGAATGGCGTGAACCCGGGAGGCAGAGCTTGCAGTGAGCTGAGATCCGGCCACTGCACTCCAGCCTGGGCGACAGAGCGAGACTCCGTCTCAAAAAAAAAAAAAAAAAAAAAAGATATGCCTTCTTATTTATATTTACTTGAGCTCTTGTTTAAATTGGTTTTCCTTGTCTGAGTACTATTGGTTGACGTAAACAAGTTAGTTAAATTTTTTAAGCCTTAGTTTCCTCATTTGTTATTGTGGATAACAATACCTTCCTCACAGGGTTGCTATGATAATTGTATGACATGATATATCGAAAGTGGCATAAGGTAAGCACTCAATAAATGGTAATTACTACCATTGGTTACCTGACTGTGGGAGGAGGTCACTCTAAAACGGACTAATCAGTAGGTAGAAACCAGCCTGAATTTTACAACGTGCCTTGGATAATCCACAAAGCAAGTAATTCATAAAGTAATCATGAGATCCTAGGTTGGGTCCCAGAGCTGCTACTTAAAAGTGACACTATCCAAAGCACTGGGCCTCTCCTCACTCCATCACAGGGCCAACCTGAACCCCAAATGAGACTGCAGATGTAGAAACACTTTACAAACTGGACAGCATTTCATGATTGTAGTGTATGAGAGAAGGCTCACACTCAGTAGGATGAATTATGGACAGCCTAATTTTGATGTTTTCCTGAGAGTTCCTGCTGGGCCCTTGCTAGTATGCTGATGGTTAATGGTGAGGTCTAAGGAAAATTCCTTCCTACATCCATAGGCATAAAAGACCCTGGCTTTTTCCAAGAATCATATCTTTCTAAATATATAAGAATACTTCTTAAATTTGTGAAAGGGTGGGATGGGAGAAATTATGTTATAGGAAGATTCTATTTTGCATTGAAGACATTCCCTGTAAAGTGTACTATCACAAACAATTTTAAGAGTGAGATCGGAATGCTGCTATTTTGGCTGAGTGCTGTGGCTCACGTGTATAATCTGAGCACTTTGGGAGGCCGAGGTGTGCGGATCCCTTCAGCTCAGGAGTTCAAGGCCAGCCTGGGGCAACATGGTGAAACCGCGTCCCTGTGAAAAATACAAAAATTGGCCAGGCGTAGTGGCATGTGCCTGTAGTCCCAGCTACTCGGAAGACTGAGGTGGGAGGATAACTTGAGCCCAGGAGGCCGATGCTGTAGTGAGCCAAGATCGCACCACTGCATTCCAGCCTGGGCAAGAAAGTGAGATCCTGTCTCAAAAAAAAAAAAAAAGAAAAAAGAATTCAGCCTTTTTTATTCTGTTACTAAATACCATTCAGCCAATGCTGTGCTTAGCCATAAACTTTAATGTTGCCCTTGGTAACCTCAGTTTGTAAGAATTTAAACCTATTTGTCTTGGTGTGCAATCTGTTTAGCAGAAATATTTCAGAGCTCAATAAACCTTATTGTTTAAATGTATCAAGAAGTCTTCTTTGCATAAAAATTCCTCTTTATTAAACAGTGCTACAGGAAAAACTTATTTACATTTCAAGCACTACCAACATACATCACTTATGACAAAAAAGGCAAGCACTCCATAAGAAATGCTCAATCACTGTCAATCACAAACACTAAAATATACATAAACCAAAGCACGCCGTGTGAACTGTATTAAATTCAGCTAAACACAGAATTACCAACAGAACAAACAAAAAAACAAATAATTATCTGTGCCTCACAGACCTATTTACACAATACACAAAATAACTTGGAAAGGTGTAACCATGGAAACCCGATAGCCTAAATTCAGTGCCTTTAAATTTTGCATTTATTTAATCACTGTGCAAATGATGTCCTTACAAAATTTAAATATTTTTAAAGCTGTCAAAGCTTATCTTTGTTATTAGATCATTGATTGAAATAGTTTCAGCTATAAATTAGTTATCTTTAAAATTATTCAGAGACCAGTTTAATGAAACTATGATAAAAATGTCAAACAATTTTTTCTAATTTTGTCAGAAAACTATTATTTCACAACCACTGATTAACTGAAAAACTCAACTATTTACAATAAGTCCCATAATAGTCAAGTAATATTAACAGACACTTTGACATAAAGACTCTTCTTAAATTCATTCTGTTGCATGCAACCACCCCCACTTCCTCTAATTAGCTACTAAAACAGAAATGCTACTAGTTGTTTTGGTTTAAAAGTTGTTTTTACTGACAATTACCATTTGAAGAGTTTAATATTTAATGCTATAGTTAGTCCTAATGCCTTATATTTTATTTCATAATCTAAATGACTAAAATATTATTTTGTAGTTCACTGGCTCCCACACTTAAGCTGTAATGTTCAGTGTGTATTTCATTATGTAGATGAGCAATGGATGCTGTCTGACATGATTTAAATGGGTCAACAGTATTTTCCTAGTCACATTAATCATCCAGACAGCTAAAATGAAAAAAAAAAGGTCCTTGAAAACTAAAACTAGAGAATCTATTCACACAAATGACACTTACCATCAGTGGATTATCTAGGATGTGGTTAAGGAGAAGGAAGAGTTACAGACTTTGAACATATGTTTCATCATTTATTCAGAAACCACTTCAAGACCCTAGCTCTATTTTCAGAATCGAAGTAAACACCCACAGAAAGACATTTCTGAGATACCAAAGTGTAATTAAAAAAAAAAAAAAAAAAAAAAGCATTACATTGCAATCTTTGAAACTTTTTTCATTCCAGAAAAAAATAAAATAAAATTTGGGAAGCCCAGCTCTAAGTGAGGCTGAGCTCCGAGAGTAGGGTCAGGCTTATCGTATGTATGAAAATACACAGCAGCATAGGTGCACCAAAATCTCACAAATCACCACTAAAGAACTCCGTCATATATATATATCCTCCATCATATATACATCCTCCATCATATATATAATCCTTTTTATTTTTTGAGATGGAGTTTCATTCTTGTTGCTCAGGCTGGAGTGCAACGGTGCGATCTCGGCTCACCACAACCTCCGCCTCCCAGGTTCAAGTGAGTCTCCTGCCTCAGCCTACCGAGTAGCTGGGATTATAGGCATGCGCCACCACGCCCTGCTAATTTTGTATTTTTTAGCAGAGATGGGGTTTCTCCATGTTGGTCAGGCTGGTCTTGAACTCCCGACCTCAAGTGATCCGCCCACCTCGGTCTCCCAAAGTGCTGGGACTGCAAGCATGAGCCACTGCGCCCAGCTTATATATGATCCTTTTTAGTGGTTTTGGAGCATTCCCTTATACGAAGGGATTATATAGTACCTTATTTAAACAATGATGAGCATTTTGGTAGGTCCTTTCTGTTTTGATTTTTTTGCTTTATATAATGTGCTTTTTCAAGTACAGTTGCACAGTGATTACTTCTTTTTAGTTTAAATGTGTAAAAGTACTTGTAGGTTAAGAAATATGCACAACTTTAACTTATTTGCAAAACTGTTCACAAACACTGTAATTTGTATTACTAATGATGCCTATTTTCTATACCTTTACCAATAGTTTAACGTTAAAATCTGTTAGTCTGAAGAAAATGAAAATGGTATCTCACTTTTACTCATTTTCTTCAGATACTCCTGAGGTTAAAGATCTTATACTTTGTTTATCTGTATCCTCTTTT
>NW_016824497.1:550186-571515 GCF_001698545.2 Rhinopithecus bieti
CACACACACACACACACACACACACACACACACATACATATATTTTTTAAATAAAAAAATATATATATTTCTGGCCAGGCACGGTGGTTCATCCCAGCACTTTGGAAGGCCGAGGCAGGTGGAACACTTGAGGTCAGGAGTTCAAGGCAAGCCTGGCCAACATGGTGAAACCCCGTCTTTACTAAAAATATAGAAATTAGCTGCGCAGGCCGGGCGCGGTGGCTCAAGCCTGTAATCCCAGCACTTTGGGAGGCCGAGACGGGCGGATCACGAGGTCAGGAGATCGAGACCATCCTGGCTAACATGGTGAAACCCCGTCTCTACTAAAATACAAAAAACTAGCCGGGCGAGGTGGCGGCGCCTGTAGTCCCAGCTACTCGGGAGGCTGAGGCAGGAGAATGGCGTGAACCCAGGAGGCGGAGCTTGCAGTGAGCTGAGAACCGGCCACTGCACTCCAGCCTGGGCGACAGAGCAAGACTCCGTCTCAAAAAAAAAAAAAAAGAAATTAGCTGCGCATAGTGGTGGGTGCCTGTAATCCCAGCTACTGGGGAGGCTGAGGCAGGAAAATTGCTTGAATATGGGAGGCGGAGGTTGCAGTGAGCTGACATGGCATTACTGCACTCCAGCCTGGGCAACAGAGTAAGACTCCATCTTAAAAAAAAAAAAAATTATATATACATTAGGTCATTTCTTTTGGGGGATGAAATTAGTTGTTTCATGAATTCCTTTATGGACAGGTCACACAACACCTTCTTTAACCAATGATGAGCATTTAAGTGGGTTCTTTTTTTTTTTTTGTCACAGAGTCTTGCTCTGTCACCCAGGCTGGAGTGCAGTGGCATGATGTCGGCTCACGGAAACCTCCGCCTCCTGAATTCAAGCGATTCTTCTGCCTCAGCCTCCCAAGTAGCTGGGACTACAGGCACGCACCACCACGCCCAGCTAATTATTGTATTTTTAGTAGAGACGAGGTTTCACCATATTGGCCAGGCTGGTGTCAAACTCCTGACCTCATGATCCACCCACCTCGGCCTCCCCAAGTGCTGGGATTACAGGCGTGAGCCACCGCACCCAACCTTAAGTGGGTTGTTTGTTTGTTTTTGCTTTACATAATATGCTTTTGTGGGGGCCTCAGACTCATTCAGTTCTTGTATACTGTTCAGTTCTGTAACTGTGGCTATTGGGTACAAGAGGGCCTGAATGTATCAAAGCAAATAGCACAATCAATTATGATATTTCCCCTAGTCTTATAACAGTAAAGGAGATAAAAAAAAAACTTTGAACAAAAATAAATTTAAAACGAATCTGACACTCTGCTGAACAAGGACTCTGTATAGCTCTAGTTCCTAGAACCCTGTGTATTTAGTTTGATTTTCCCCTGGGAATAGCAGGATGTCTTAAAATTTTCGAAGACAGTGTGGGGATCCTCTCACTATTGCTCCCTTAGGGCAAATGCTCTCCTGATGTAGTTTCCTCCACGTGTTTCAGAATACCACTTCCGACTCCACCTACTAGTCTGGAAGAAAATCACTATGCCATATAGTTGACAGAAAAAAAAGGACTTTTTAATATTTTTAAATACAGGTAACAGTAGAGAAAGGGGTAAAATGAAATCCTTAAAGTTAAGCTATAATCCTGGTATAACTGAAATCCTTACAACTTTTTTCACTAAAAAAAACTTTTGGGCGGAGCGCAGTGGCTCACACCTGTAATCCCAGCACTTTGGGAGGCTGAGGTGGGCAGATCACGAGGTACAGAGTTCGAGACTAGCCTGGCCAACATGGTGAAACCCCATCTCTACTGAAAATACAAAAATTAGCTGGGCGTGGTGGCGGGCGCCTGTAATGCCAGCTACTCGGGAGGCTGAGGCGGAAGAATCACTTGAACCAGAGAGGCGGTTGCACTCCAGCCTGGGCGACAGGGTGAGACTCCGTCTCAAAACAAAAAAAAACAAAACAAAGTTTTGGCCAGGAAGGTGGCTCACGCCTGTAATCCCAGCACTTTGAGAGGCCAAGGCGGGCAGATCACGAGGTCAGGAGTTCGAGGCCAGCCTGGCCAACATGGCGAAACCCTGTCTCTACTAAAAATACAAAAATTAGCTGGGACTGGTGGCGGATGCCTGTAATCCCAGCTACTCAGGAGGCTGTGGCAGGGGAATCACTTGAACCCGGGAGGCAGAGGTTGCAGTGAGCTGAGATGGCGCCACTGCACTCCAGCCTGGGCGACAGAGCAAGACTCTGTCTCAAAAAAAAAAAAAAAAAAAAAGGCTGGGCCACGGTGGCTCACGCCTGTAATCCCAGCACTTTGGGAGGCCGAGGCGGGCAGATCACAAGGTCAGGAGATTGAGACCATCCTGGCTAACACGGTGAAATCCCGTCTCTACTAAAAATACAAAAAATTAGCCGGGCATGGTGGTGGGCGCCTGTAGTCCCAGCTACTGGGGAGGCTGAGGCAGGAGAATCGCTTCAGAACCCGGGAGGCGGACGTTGCAGTGAGCCGAGATGGAGCCCCTGCACTCCAGCTTGGGCGATAGAGTGAGAGTTGGTCTCAAAAAAAAAAGTTTTAAAGGTATTTGCTCCATCACCCCCACCCCGCAAAAAACCCACCACCAACAATACCGAAACTCATCCTTCCTGAAGACTTCTAAGAAGCGTAGGAAATGAAAGGGTTATTGTAATTCTGGGATGCCCTGTTCTTATGTGAAAATACAAAGAAAGCAGTTAGGAACAGCCCCAGGACTAGTGCTTCTTGATGGTCAAAACTGTACAACTGTACACACATTTTTAATTTGCAGTTCACAGCCACAGTGTTTCCTGGGAGTAACCCTGAGGCCTGGAGTTGTAGCTGCTCATTACCCTACACAAGTCAAACTCCTGAAGTGCACTAGAGCAGTGGGTCTGGACACTTAATTATTTCTGAGCACAGTATGACATAAGGTACTAGCTGGGATCTAAAAGTTTTTGAGACTTGGCCATTGTGATGATGTACAGAGAGGCAGGAGGTCTTCTCAGGAGTTAAACACGAGGAGGGTTGGAGAAACACTGCAGAGCAAAGAAAGTCCCATTCCCACCTTTGTGTTATGAAACCTTAGGTGGCAAGTAGATTTTTGCAGAATGTAGGTATCTCAGGGGCAATATATAAAATAGGAAGGCTATAAATCCTGTAAAGGAGGTAGCAGTGGACTAAAATGGACAGAATTTATACTTATAACTAATGTTTCATCACTACCAAATCCACCCTGCTCCCAACTCCATTGCTGTGACTAGATGATGCTGACTTTAATGAGTAATCTGAAACACTGGCAATATTTGGGTTTGGTGATGGCTAACTTCAGACCTCATAAATATTATGTAACCCTAGTCTTTTTGCCTCTAGCCAACCAGACTGACTGCATAAATGGCAAACTGACATTGAGAATTTATGAGCTCTGCTGCATTAGTAATGCACATTTCCTTTTGAATTATTCTAGCCTGTAGCCTGAAGCAGATTATAATTATCATTCCTTTTGCCGCACAAGTCTGAAGATCTACGAGTGGTTCAGGTAGCTACATGAATATATTTCAATGTTTAGGGGGGTTGGTAAATAAAAACCCATATGTAACAAATGAAAAACAGATGAATTTACATATTGCTACAATTTAAAAAATATCCTAGCTAACTAAAATTTGGTCTTAGTCACAGTATATCCATAGAAAATGTTTCTCTGTCTTACTGAGATGTTTTTCTCTTTACCGTCAAAAAAATGGTGATGGTATTGTTCAGTTTACTTGGAGCAGTGTTCAGGTAGTCAATGATCTATGCCATGGATAAAGTTAGCTCTACACTAAGATACATACATGGTCTTAGCTGTTTGGAATGCATTTTCCGACATAAACAATGCAGCTAAGTTCTCAGCTAGCCCAATAGCTCATAAGACAAATAAAATACTATACAATTGCAACGAAAACAAAAAACTAGGAAACAATACAGCTGTAAGCATATATTTTAGCCACATTATAGGTTTTTTGAGCTGGCCTGGGAATGTTGCTGCCATTTACAACATGGTTTCTAAAGGATAACATGTTCCACATTTTTGGACAATTAAGGAAAATGAAACATCCACTTACTGCTTCCTAGCACATATTCTCAGCCATTTCCACCCAAACCCTAAGCGACAGAAGGTGAAGGCTGAGTGCTCCCAGGAAAATCTAGAGAGTAAAGGGAGAGGGCCAAGTCCTGTCCCTTCCTGTAATACCTGCCTGTACCAGCCCCAGAGCCAGGATTCTCATGCTGCTTCAGCTTCTTTCAGCTTCTATAGCAAGTGAAAGGAAGTAAGTCTCTGTCTTGAAGTTCGAGCAAACCTGCTTTCCTAAATGTTATCACCAGAAAAAACATGTCAAGCTCAAATACAGCCACCCAGAGACAAAACATGGTGGCTCTGGAGGACTAACATCACTCTAACCAGAACTCACCAACAGGGATAGGAGGTCTAGATGTTAAGTGTTCAGAACCCAGATGGAACCAGTGAAGCTCAACTATTGAGCTTCAGCTCTGGCTCTATGATTTACTAGCTTACAATCTTTAGCAAGTTACTTAACCATTTAATGCCTCAGTTTCTTCATCAGTTAAAAAATGGGGAAATAAAAAACTGTTGTAAAGATTAAATGAGTTTACATGTCTTAAGAGTTCATTAGCACAGCGCCTGGCATGTAGCAATTGATAAATTCAGCTATCACTCATAGGTTTAATATCACAACAAGTGAAAAAGGTACAAAAATGCTCTCTCCTTTTTTAAAGCTATACTATTTTTTTTTTCTGGTCTCTAGCGTAGCAATTGTTAGGTAGGAAGATGTAATTTAGCAAGTAGACAGCGATGACCAGAAAGAGTCTGTGTACCTCTGAAATATTCACACACACACCCCAAATAAAACCTAGACTTTTTTTTTTCTTTCTTTCTTGAGATGGAGTTTCGCTCTTGTTGCCCAGGCTGGAGTGCAATGGCACAATTTTGGCTTACGGCAACCTCTGCCTCCCAGGTTCAAGTGATTCTCCTGCCTCAGCCTCCCAAGTAGCTGGGATTACAGGTATGCACCACCATGCCTGGCTAATGTTTTTGTATTTTTAGTAGAGGCAGGGTTTCTCCATGTTGGTTAGGCTGGTCTTGAACTCCCGACCTCAAGTGATCCACCCACCTTGGCCTTCCAAAGTGCTGGAATTACAGGCGTGAGCCACCGTCCCCAGCCATAAAACCTAGACTTTAACATTACAAGTACATATAAGTAATAGACAAGAGTAAACTTACCTATGTTGTTTTACTAATAATATTTTAAAAGAAAGCATTTTAGAAGTCTGACAATGCCAAGTACAGGTGGAAGATGTAGGACAACAAGATCTCTCAAATGCTACTGGAGAGTCAACTGGTACAACCACCTTGGAAAACTGCCTGTCAATTATGAAGTCACTAATTCAATCCTAGGTATACATATAAAAGAAATGCATACAGAAGTGCACCCAAAAGACATACACAGAATGTTTGTCATAGAAAAAGGTGGAATCGGGCTGGGCGCAGTGGCTCACGCCTGTAATCCCAGCACTTTGGGAGGCCGAGGTGGGCAGATCATGAGGTCAGGAGATTGAGACCATACTGGCTAACACAGTGAAACACCGTCTCTACCAAAAATACAAAAAATTAGCCGGGAGTGGTGGCGGGTGCCTGTAGTCCCAGATACTCAGGAGGCTGAGACAGGAGAATGGTGTGAACCCAGGAGGGAGAGCTTGCAGTGAGCCGAGATCATGCCACTGTACTCCAGCCTGGGTGACAGAGTGAGACTCTGTCTCAAAACAAAACAAACAAACAAACAAAAAAGCACAGTACAGTAGTTATATAGGTATTTGCTTTATAATCATTCATTAAATTGTACATTTCTTTTACAAGTTTCTCTCTATATATTTCACAATAAAATGCTGGGAGGTAGGAAGGAAGAAATGAGGCCAGAATTAGAAAATAAAACAACCAAAAAAAAAAAGAAGAAAAAAGAAAAAAATTCTAACAATCAGGGTTTCTCTATATTTTGAAGAAATAAATTTAAAATCTTTATTGATGTGTTAAATTCAAGCAATTTCTTTAAATCAAGAAAAACAAGAAATCAGAAATAATTCACAATTCTTACTATACAGGGAAAACATTAATAGCACAGTTGTCTATACGATATTTAATTGACTAGGCCATGAGAAATTTCTTTTGCAAATTTTTTAAAATAAAGTCTTATAATTACTCTATTACTACAAACTAATTGATAAAACCCTTGTTGGATACATAACCATATTCTTATTCCAGAGCTTCTTAATTGATATAATCTCTCTAGACAGCCATACTGCTTGTTGAAGCAGAAAAAGCTACTAAATTTTCTAAGCAGAAAAGCTGGATCCTTTCAGGAACTTTATAATAATGAAACAGTTGATATATTTGTAGTAATTTACAAAGTAACCTCATACATATTATTAAGTTTGGCATAACAACCTGAACCAGGTGGTAAACTGGGAATATACACTTGTACCTATTTTTTAGGTAACCCCCCCAACCAGAAATAACACAAAAAATAAAAAAACCTGAGACTTGTGGAGATTAATGAATTTGTCCACAATCACAAATTTACAAGTGGTAAATCTGGGATTTACCTAAGCCTATTTTAAAAACTTTTTATTATAGAAAATTTCAAAACCACACAAAAGTAGATTAGTGTAACAAATCCCCCTGTATCTATCATTCAGCTTCAACAATGGCCAATGGATGGCCAATCTTGTTTCATCTATAATCATCACCCCTTCCCACTGGATAATTTTGAAGCCAATCCAGATATCATATAATTTCATCTGTAAATATTTCCATGTGTGTATCTAAAAGATGAGGTTTTTGTTTTGTTTTGCTTTTGTTTTGAGATGAAGTCTTGCTCTGTTGCCCAGGCTGGAGTACAATGGCACGATCTCCGCTCACCACAACCTCCGCCTCCTGGGTTCAAGTGATTCTCTTGCCTCAGCCTCCTGAATAGCCAGGATTACAGGTGCACACCACCACTGCCGGCTAATTTTTTATATTTTTAGTAGAGACAGGGTTTCACCATGTTGGCCAGGCTACTCTAGAACTCCTGACTTCGTGATCTGCAAAAAAATTAGTCCGGGCATGGTGGCAGACGCCTGTAATCCCAGTTACTTGGGAGGCTGAGGCAAGGAGAATTGCTTGAACCTGGGGGTCGGAGGTTGCAGTGAGCCAAGATCACACCACTGCACTCCGGGCTGGGCAACAAAGCAAGACCTTGTCTCAAAAATGTGAAGAAAAAGAACAGGAAACCTGCCTTACTGCTTACTTGGGATGAACTTGACAAGCACTTTAAGACTG
The DNA here is from genome assembly GCF_001698545.2 of Rhinopithecus bieti. Lineage (NCBI taxonomy): Eukaryota > Metazoa > Chordata > Mammalia > Primates > Cercopithecidae > Rhinopithecus > Rhinopithecus bieti. Next base: position 557,562 of record NW_016824497.1, read on the forward strand.
GAAAATATTTCCAAAAGTCAAGTGTAGGGGGTGGGGAGGTGGGAGGTGGGGAGAGAAGGAAAATGCAGTAGGCATAGGGGCTGCCTAAGAGCATTAAAAACTCCTTCAACAAAGTGAGAGAAGTCTAAAAAGTCCTCAAAGAATACTATGAGATTATTTAGCAACATGGAGACAAACACTAGGAGAAAGAGCTAGAAGAAGCTAAAGAGTGGTAGAGAGGGAGTGAGAATTAATGACTTTGTCATTTTTTTTTTTTTTTTTTTTTTTTTTTTTTTTTTTTTTNTTATTAAAATAGGAGCCAAATAAGGTCTACTGTACTTGATTGCTATGCCTCTTATGCCAGTTTTAATGAATTCCTCTCTTTTTTCTTTCTCGTAAATTATTTGTTAAGGAAATGAATTTGTCTCTAGCACTTCTCACATTCTGTAATTTACTAGTTGTATCTTGGTGGTGTCAATTAACATGCTTCTCTGTCCTTTGTACTTCCTGTAGACATATTAAACCTAGTGATTTGTTCTGATTCAAGTACGATTTTTTATTTTTATTTATTTATTTTGAGACAGAGTCTTGCTCTGTCGCCCAGGCTGGAGTGCAGTGGCGGGATCTCAGCTCACTGCAAGCTCCGCCTCCCGGGTTCATGCCATTCTCCTGCCTCAGGCTCCCTGAGTAGCTGGGACTACAGGCGCCCGCCACCAGGCTTGGCTAATTTTTTGTATTTTTAGTAGAGACGGGGTTTCAGTGTATTAGCCAGGATGGTCTCGATCTCCTGACCTCGTGATCCACCTGCCTTGGCCTCCCAAAGTGTTGAGACTACAGATGTGAGCCACCACGCCTGGCCTCAAGTTCAGTTTTTTTGCAAGAATACTTAATGGACAGCTGTGTGCTCTGATAGCTGTGGCTCTTTTTGTGATGTTAGCAACCACTGATGACCAATAGCTAGATCCATTATTTCACTGGGGGTTTGCCAAATAGTGATGTTCTCTCAGTACTTCTTAATTTGTTGGCAGAAATACTTCTAAAAAGAGAAACTTTCTTTCATCAAATATTTGGTCATCTGAGATTCAGTTCCATACAGAATATCAAGTTAAGGGCTTGATTCCTTCCTTCTACTTAACCAGTTTTCAAGAATGAGTTAAAAATCTAGGGCTTTCAACAATAAACTCAGTGTTCCTAATCAAAGATTACATAAAATATCTATCTAGAAGATGATCTATTTCTATCTAAATCATTTCTACAGGAAAGGTTGAGTCAATGAAACATAATTTCACTTTGAAGTAAGAATATTGGTCAGAATCCAGTAAAACAGAAACATTTTACTGATTTTATTGCAAAGTAAAACTATTAATCTCTCAGATTTAATAAATCACGTATCTTTTCTATTCTTTTCTTCTCACACTTTTATTTTGGGAGTGGGATGGGGCTGGGAGATTAGAGGTAACAAGATAAGACTGCAATTTAAAGGGGGGAAAGCTCAACTCCAAATGGGTTTTTCTTTAAGAAGGAAACCCAAAACCAAAAGAAAACAGGTAAAATTAGCTATTGAAATTATGGCTATGTGAATCAACCCTTGCTCCCTACATCTGGCAGCATTTAGCTCCCTGAGGGCACGCTTGGTGCCCTAGGGCACTGTTACACATGTTTGACCAGCCGGGCAACAACAAAGGACGCAGAAACTATGAATAGAGGCAGCAGGTAACCATCAGGCCGACCAAATGGCTGAGGCACTTTGACAAAACACACAGTGAAGCAACTGGTTATTCCCATGGCTGAAAAGTCAACGATGGAGGGCTTTATTTTAGGATTCGAATTCCACAACACTCCTCTTTAAGTCACTGGGTTACTTCCTTGTTTAAATCAGGTCCTCAAATCCTCCCTTTTCTTTCACTCAGTGAAAAGCATCAGAGATGAGCTGTATAAAGCTACTTTGTATTCTTGCCAAAAACCCATCTGAGAACTCAACTAGACTGTTTTCTGGACTCTACCCCAAGTCTGTGCAGGAAGTGAAGGTGCCAAATTATTCTGGAAACACTTTGGCATTATGCTCAAAAAGAGAGAGAAAGCATATGTGAATGACTTCCTCCATCTTATTATATAATATCCATTTTACAACTCAGATAAGTATAGTACTATAGTTTTAAATATGGCTCCCCTCTAACTAAACATTTTATTATTATAAAGGACAGGCTTTGCCTGCCTTTCCCACAGCCTAAAGCCCTCTTTTGGAGCCCCTGGTAGGGGAGTGTCTCCCTTCTCTCCCACCAAGATCCCTACCCTCTCCTCTTCCTCTGGGGTCTTCACCAAGACTACTGAAAACATACCCAACTCATTCCTTCTAAAGCAATCATGGCAAAACACAGAGTGATAACTCCTATTAAACTAAGCCTTTATGAGGATACTCCATTAACCCAAAGAAAATTCTAATATGTAGTTGGACATTTTATGTTCCAAGAAGGCTGTAGGGGACATATTCTGGGGCCAGTGGACCTTTTCAATTATTTCAAATTATATCATTTGTTAATAATAATCTGTTTTATAAAATATGACACTCTGGGGAAAATACTATAAATATCTTTAGTCTCCCATTAAAATATTTCTGAATTATAAATTTTAAAATGATGAGTACTTGAGAAAATTTTCCTAAATTATCATTTCCTAAATTATCATTACTAAATTATCATTATCATACCTAAAGTCTTTACTTCTGAAAGTAATTTCTTAAAACTACACAACAGGATGACATTTTTAATGTATGATACATACATACATGCGGGTGAGCTTAATTGTAGAATTAAGACATTCTTTAACAACTGGTTTGCATACAACTAAATATTTGGAGAAGCTAAATATATTTCCAATTTTAAGTAGAGAAGAAAGTTAAATGAAAGACTTTCTTAAGAAACAATATATTTCCTGCTGACTGATGTCGCTCCATGGTCTCCAATTTAAGACAAAAGCAGAAAGGTAATTGCTGACTGCATTCCTATTGCTCATGACTTTATTACAAAACCAGAAGCAAATCAAGGATTTGAATTTAGAAAGATGCTTTCCAGTGGTAAAGACTGAAGATAGGGTTCATGGGGTAAGAATGCAGAGATTTTGTGTAGAATATCCCTCCATAACATGGTAGCAGTGTTGTGTCGCACATCCTTGGACCCCAAACTTACTTTGTGCCTACTTTAGTTAATTTTCACCTCTGCAATACATTTTCTAATAAATGTAGGCTTAGGCCAGGCACGGTTGCTCACGCCTGTAATCCCAGTACTTTGGAAGACCGAGGCGGGAGGATCACCTGAGGTCCAGAGTTCGAGACTAGCCTGACCAACATAAAGAAACCCCATCTCTAATAAAAATACAAAAAATTAGCCAGGCATGGTGGCACATGCCTGTAATCCCAGCTACTCAGGAGGCTGAGGCAGGAGAATTGCTTGAACCCGGGAGGCAGAGGTTGTGGTGAGCCAAGATCACGCCATTGCACTCTAGCCTAGGCAACAAGAGTTAAACTCTGCCTCAAAAAAATAAATAAATAAACAAAATAAAATGTAGGCTTAAAGGCCAGGTGCAGTGGCTCACATCTGTAATCCCAGCACTTTGGGAGGCCGAGGTGGGTGGATCACTTGAAGTCGGGTGGATCACTTGAGACCAGCCTGGCCAACATGGTGAAATGCCATCTCTACTAAAAATACAAAAATTAGCTGGGTGTGGTGGCTTATGCCTGTAAATCCCAGCTACTAGGGAAGCTGAGGCATTGGAATCACTTGAACCTGGGAGGCGGAGGTTGCAGTGAGCTGAGATGGTGCCACTACACTCCAGCCTGGGTGACAGAGTGAGACTTTGTCTCAAAAAATAAGTAAGTAGAAATAAAAATAAAATGTAGACTTAAAAATGAGCCTACATTAGGGATCATGAGTTTGAGGTGGTTATTTTGTGGGCTCTAGTTTTTTCATTCACCTGCTTTTCTGGAAAATATTTGCTCACCATAGATGCTCATGCTATGGTAACTCTAAGACCAGAAAACAATCCCTATCTCTGTTTCACTGTAATATAACAGTTTCTCTTAGTCAGGCTTTGTCTATATACTATTTTGTAAATGGGTAAGAACTAAAATGTGCTGGAGTTTTGTAGTTCAAGGGTTTTAGGTATATCTTTTCACAAAAATATATATTAAAAGCAAATAAATAAGTACTTCGCTTTTTGAGACAAGGTTTGGCTCTATCGCCTATGTTGGAGTGCAGTGGCGTGATTTCAGCTTACTGCAAACTCAGCCTCCTGGATTCAAGCAATTCTCCCACTTCAGCCTTCAAAGTAGCTAGGACCACAGGCGTGCACCAAAACAGGCACATGCCACTATGCCCGGCTAATTTTTCTATTTTAGTAGAGACGGGTTTTCACCATGTTGCCCAGGCTGGTCTCAAACTCCAGAGCTAAGCGATCCTCCTGCCTCGGCCTCCCAAAGTGCTGGGATTACAGGCGTGAACCACCATGTCCAGCTAACAAGTACATTATAACAAAGTAAGCCATACTTTGAAAGGTGACACATTCTCTCTAGAGTCTCAGTATCTTTGGGTTTGCTATGGTTTGACCATGCACGTCTACTGAATTCTTATTCTTCTATTTTCCTACTTTGTTCAGGCGGTGCTATACTTTAGAAGACTAAAAATGGTGTGTAAAGATGCTTTAACAATAAATACATAATTAAAGTAACATACTAATCATGACAAGTTTATGAGAAAATCAAGAATCAAGTTAGAATATATTTTTAATGTCCTTAAATTATTACAGGGAATTCATAGGTATAACAGACATTAAAAACAAGCACTCTCCTTCCTTTTTTACTCCTAAGAAACTAATTTTCCACCATAGCTTCACATATTTGCATATCTAAATTTGTTACATAGTTTGTGGCAAACCTTATTTTTCTTTATAAGTCTTCCTTTCAGAGATGACCAAGATATTATTGGTAAATGAAAAACAAGTTGCAGATTATATACACAGCATGTTACTACTAAGAAAACACACACACACACACACACACACACACACACACACACAAGTCTGCTCATGTGTAGGAAAAAAGTCTAGGTGAGAATAATTACTAAGTTTTCCTGCTTCAAACTCTTCAATGTTTATCCACTGCTTTTTGAACATAGTTTCAACTTCCCATTATGGCCTTGAGGGCCTGCATGGTCTGACCCCACCTCCCTCTGGCCTCCTGGCACTCCACCCTCCTGTCACTCACTGCCGCCAGTCACAGGGGCCCCCTTTCTGCTCCGCAGAGACACTAAGCCCTTTCTGGGCTCTGCATTTGCTCTTTCACCAAGTCCTCACATCACTGGCCCATTCATGGCCTTTGAGCCTCAGCTCAAATGTCACTTCATCAGCAGACCTTCTGGGACTTCTCTCTCTAAAGTGTCCGCCCCCCCACACCCCCGTTACTGGCACCCTCTTAGCTTTGTTTATTTCCCTAAACGCACGGTTCTCATTTTGAAGTTATCATGTTTATTTGTCTAATTGCGTCTATTGTTTCCCCATCAGAATGGCAACTACGTGAGGTCTAAAACCCCAGCCCCCACCAGTCCCAGTGGACCTGGCACATTTAATCCCTCGCCAAATCAAGAGACTTGCAGCTGGGGGATCTGGCCCTCCCTTTCTTTAGGTCTCTTCAGTCTGGTGAAATCCTTATCACTTTGCACCTGAATTTTCTTCTTTCAGAGTTTAACTTCTATAGTTTGGACTTTACTTTCTTACCAAAAGAACTTGTCACATGAGCAGACACAACAGAAGGCAGAGAGTAAATTCCACTGCTACCTGGAAAGCGGGGGGATGAGAAAACTTCATGCAAACTTTAGCACAAACAACAACTGAAGAGGAATTAAAAATGAAGGAAAAGATTTTTAGAAATTATAATGTAAGTCAGAAGGGAATATGACATACACATGTGTACACGTATACAATTGTCAATACATATACACATTCATATCCTTACACACACAAATAGAGTCATGCATCACTTAACAACAGAGACACATTCTGAGAAATGCATCATTAGGTGATCTGTCATGTGTGAACATCATAGAGGGTACTTACACAAACCTAGATGGTATAACCTACTACACCCCTACGCTATATGGGATAGCCTGCTCCTAGGCTACAAACCTGTATAGCATGTCAGTGTACTGAATATGGTCAGCAACTGGAACACAATGGTAAGCATTTGTGTATCTAAACATGGAAAAGGTACTGTAAAAACAGCATTATACTCTTATGGGACCTGCCATCATATATGCAGTCCATTGTTGACCAAAATATCATTATAGGGCATGTAACTGTGGGTATGTGATTTACCTATAAGCACAAGATGACACCTGATGCCTAACTCTAGACACAGAGGCATATGGTTTTGTGTGTTAGTTTGGGAGTTTTCTAGTATTTATCATCACCCCAGTGTCTGGCATACAGCCGGCAATCAGTGGGTTTGCTGAATAAAGGAATAATTCCATTCATTCTCAGTTCCTGGAGTAATCTTGGCATATCCAACCTCATTCTTCTAGACCCTCTTCTTCTAGACCCCTTCATGTTGCCCTGAAGGAGGGTACTGGGGTATGGGGAATTGACTTAGTTAATGCTCTAAGTCATAATTGTGTGCCCCATAATTGTGTACCCAGAAACCTTATGTTGGACAAAATAAGTAAATATAGATAATAAAAATTTATCCCCTTCCCTCTGGATAGGATGGTGGTACAGAATTGGTGACTGTCTTACTTGTATTTGCACCTGGTCAACTTACCTGCAACTGTGATTTCACTCAAGGGCCCTCAACTTTCTGTTCTGTCATCCATTCATCTTAACATGTCTCAGAAACAGAAATAAATTTGGGGGTCACTAGGACAAATTTTAAAGATTACCATATTGCGCAAATGAAACTAAGATATGAGAGCAAGAAAGCCTTTCTGGTTTCTATAGCAAACAGAATGTCTAGGTAGGCAGCTATGGGTTCACTGTGAAAGCTATGAAAGCTCTAAAAGTCTAACTTAGAAAAGAAAAACCTCCATGATGAGGGGGAGAGATTCATGAGCTACTCACTAAGTTAAAATATGAGGATCTCCCTAAGGAAATAAAGGATCTCAGCAATGACCATCAGTGGTGCTAACATGACAAAAAGCAAGACAACCAAACGTGTGCCTCCTGAAAGATGTACAGGACACTATCTGTGATGTATTCCTGCCAAAAAACTGAACTTGAATCTGATCATACTTCAGGAGGGAAGTGATTAAACCACCAATTTGCAGGAAACAGGAGGGGAAAAAAAGGTAAATGACATCATGGGGACCCAAAAAGCAAAATCTAGACTGAGAAAATCTATAGAACAAATGACCTGGTTTCGTCAACAAATAAATAACAAGGAAAAAAACAGAGACAGGAGGAACCTATAGAATAAAAGATTAGAGACATATCAGCCAAATGCAACATGGGACTATGTTTGGTTTCTAATATCTAACATTTGCTTCTACAAATCACCTTGGAGGAGGGGTGCAGGAAAGGGTGAATGTCGAAGTGAATCAAGATTATTGAAGTTGTGAAGACAGGCACGCTGAGTCCAGGAGTTTGAGGATGCACCGAGCTGACTGTGTCACTGTACTCCAGCCTGCGCAACAGAGCAACCCAGACTCTTAAAAAAAAATCTGATGGATGTTGGGTGATACTTCTATCTCTTACATGGAGACTCATACTATCCTCTCTAATGCATATTTAAAATTTTCCATAACACGGTGCATGCCTGTAATCCCAGTACTTTGGAAGCCCTGGGAGGCTGAGGTGGGCAGAACACTTGAACCCAGGAGTTCAAAATCAGCTTGGACAACATGGCAAGACCCCATCTCTACAAAAAAATATAAAAATTATCCAGGTGTGGTGGCACTCACCTGTAGTCCCCACTACTCAGGAGGCCTAGGTGGGTGGATTGATTGAGCCCTGAAGGTTAAGGCTGCAGTGAGCCATGATCGTGCCACTGCACTCCAACCTGGGCCACAGAGTGAGACCTTGTCTCAAAATAATAATTTTTTTCATAACAAAAAGCTAAAAAAATTGTCAGTTAATATAATACCCATCAAAACACATCTACACCATATCTTTTAGAGCTTTCACAGCTCTAAAAGTTCTAATAGCCAATAATTGCATCCATATCACACTGGGTGCTTATTAAAATGTAGATTTCTGGGCTCTGCCCTACAACAATTGATTGAGAAAACCCAGTCTGGAACCCAGGAATCTCTATTTTAACAAACCAAATTATGTTTACACACACCAAAGTTTCTTAACCAATGATTCCTACTACACAAAAGTTTGAGAACCACGGGCTAGCCATTTTGTGTCAGGCTTTATTCTCACTTTCCAAATGAGAAAATCAAAGTTTGGACATAAATTAACTGACCAGAGTTCACTATGAGACCCTGAAGGAATTGGGATCACTGAGCCTCTCAAATCTTGATTTTCTAGTTTACTGCTCAAGCATCAACTGAACAATATGGCCTCATTAAAAAATATATTATCATTAGCTTTTAAAAGTTTGGTTCAAATTCTACCAGAACCAATTTGTCCTTTTGACCCTGCAAGATTAAAACACACACACACACACACATACACACACACAAACACTCACACACACAATCTATATATCTTTAAAAAGGAGGCTTTATCAGGATGTAAGAAATAGCTTGGCATTCTGATAAAGTGGAGGTGTTCATGGACAAATCCTGGGGATTTGGCTGAAAACCGAAAGCCCATTTTCATTTGATAGGGTCTTAGTATAAGGTATATAGCAGGGGGTCACCTGCTTGCCATTGGTGAAGATTACATGTCAGGAAGTCATGTCTTTTTTCATGGTTAGGGTTCTGGAGGTCAATTTTTATCTGCCTGGAGAGGTCATTGGTTGGGCTTTGTGGTTTGGGTTTCTCAGAATTATTCTTGTTTGTAAAGACACCCTTGGCTTCCATGCTTGGTAATGGTCTTTCAGCAGGTAATTAGAGAAAGTATGAGGTAGGTACATTTTTCTGTTTATCTAAATAGCTACTTTCACACCCTTCCCCTTTTTGGTATCAATCCAAGTGGTCTGATTTTGAACTAAGGAGGGGATTTTAAATGGAGGTACACAGACCCTTAAATGAGCAAAAACCAGTACCTTCATCTTTTCCCAATATTTTATGAAACACAACATTTTATGTCAAACACACAAAAAAGCTGAAAGAATTTTACAATGAGGCCGAGCGTGGTGGCTCACTCCTGTAATCCCAGCACTTTGGGAGGCCAAGGTGGGCGGATCACGAGGTCAGGAGATTGAGACCATCCTGGCTAACACGGTGAAACCCCGTCTCTACTAAAAATACAAAAACAAAAGTTAGCCAGGCATGGTGGTGGGTGCCTGTAGTCCCAGTTACTCAGGAGGCTGAGGTGGCAGAATGGCGTGAACCCAGGAGATCGAGCTTGCAATGAGCCAAGATCCCACCACTGCACTCCAGCCTGGGCAACAGAGCGAGACTCCGTCTCAAAAAAAAAAAGAGGATTTTACAGTGAACACTCACACTACCTAGATTCTACAATTAACATTTTACTATACTTAACCGCATTTCTAAACGTTTCACTATCCATTCATCCATCTTTTTCAGGGAGTGCATTTCAAAGGAAGTTTTAACGATCAAGATCAGTATCCACTCTCCTACCATACTTCAACATGCTAGATTTTAATATATGTTTATAAGTTCCTTTGTTGGTATCTTGAGGTAAAATTTACATACCATGATATGCACAAATCTTAAGGTACCATTGAATGAGTCCTAACGAATGCATGTACCGGTGTAACCAACACCTACCAAAATACAAACTATTATCAGCCTTCCAGGAGGTTCTCTCCTCCCTTCCAAGCAAATCCCTACCCTCACCCAGTACTTAAAAAAATATGTGGTCTGATGCTTCCACATCATCTGGTGAGGTCAGGGACTGAAATCACTGTAACAATTGTCAAGTGGGATAACTTAGGCCACTTAAAATTAATTATTTTTTTAGATCACATTAACATGATATGAAAACAAAAGTTCAGTCACTTAACAGTCAGTTTAAATGCTTTTCCCACTTGCCTATGTCCCAATTTTTCATTTCAAAATTTCCAGATTAAACTGAAATCAAATTTGTGACTTCAGACTGTTTCCAAGCAAACCACTTTTTTATTTTTATTTTTATTTTTTGAGGTGAGGTTTTGCTTTTGTTGCCCAGGCTGGAGTGCAATGGCACGATCTCGGCTCACCGCAACCTCTGCCTCCTGGGTTCAAGCGATTCTCCTGCCTTAGCCTCCTGAGTAGCTGTAATTACAGGCATGTGCCACCATACCTGGCTAATTTTTTGTATTTTTAGTAGAGATGAGGTTTCTCCATGTTGGTCAGGCTGATCTCGAACTCCCAACCTCAGGTGATCGGCCCACCTCGGCCTCCCAAAGTGCTGGGATTACCGGTGTAAGCCACCGTACCCGGCTGCAAACAAACAATTTTTTATAACTTTTTGTCAAGACAAATCTATAGGAATAGCTAGTATGGAGGAAAAGAACCATAAATACATTTAAAAGAGACAAAACAATTCATATAGAAAATGCAATTAAGTTTAATTGCATTGACTGCTAATACTCACCTTACCATCTTAAAAACAAGTATTTGAAATAAATTCTAATAAAAGGAAAAGCCACAAGTATGTTACATAGCTAAACAGCACAGATTTGCTTAATATTTACATTTTTATTATGATTCCAAATCTAATACAACCCAGATTGCAAAAATTAACAGTTCTACTATTTTTTACTTACGCAAGCAAAGGCAGTAAGATTACTAAGAATATTCTTAGGATATCTGAAAACTACCAATAAACAGCATCTTTTTCCTTATTTGTTTAATAACTGCTGTCATTCTTTTTGTGTGCAGCAATCACAAGATGTCAAACAAATTCTGCCTTGATTGTGAGTACTGATAGATGTCTCTGCTTGTTTTTATTAAAAACAAAAAATTTTCCCTCCATTAATTACCAACACTGGAGAAGTCAGGGCACTGCTGGGATGTTCACCAGCCTCTGGGCAAGGAGAGATGCAGCTCAAGAAAACCACAGAGCAAATGTGAATGCCACAGAGCAAATGTGAATGCCGGAACACATTTTTCTTTAACTCCCTTGGGGATCCGGCGACTCAACGTCTTAGATTCCCTTAAAGGGAAAAGCAGGAGTCTGCATGGGGGGCAGGGTGGGATCATGTTTATCAGTCACAACAGTTCATCTGGGCCTGGATCCAGGTAGTCTGCATGTCTAAATTTGATGAAATATAGGCGCCACCAGGTAACAGTAGTGGTCAGGGAGCTTGCCAGAAACCTGTAACTCAAAACTAAAAAATGAAATTAAAAGACTACTTTAGCTAGGGCAATTTCTTTCTTCAGGATGCAATAACTGCAAACTACAAACTTGAAAGAACAGACAATTCTTTGTTTTAAAGTTTCTTCTTCCTAATGTTAACACAACATCTGGGCCAGAAAAATAGACACAAATATTTTCATACTTGCAGTTCGATACTGAGCAAGCAGAACTTGCTCTCCTCTTCCTCCTTTCCCCTTCCTTCTCTCCTCATTCTGCATGGGAGTTTGGCCGATGGCAGGGAGCCAAGGCCAGGGAGGTCTTGGGTGTATCCGGAGGGCAGGTACTCGGGGCAGTGGTGGCTGAGCAGACGCCTGACCCTGTCCTGTCAATAAACCTTAACCCCGACCTGCCAAGCCCCTGAGCCGCTCTTCTCTGTCTAGCCTTTTCTCTAATTGCTCTAAAAATGACTCTTCATTTAAAAGTACCTTTGTGTAAACACCCCACAGGAACTGACAGTCATCAGAATCACCACACAGTTCTAGTTTTTCAGAAACGCAAGAAAAGTCTTTTACTGTTTGGTAGGACTTTGAAAATCAGTTTCAACTGCTGTGCAAAACAATGCTCATCACTCTTTTCGCTTACTCTGCAGGTGACATTAATTTTGACTTTTAAGATTGTTTACAATGAAACATTAGACCTTTTGATTAAGTAAGTTATTTGAGAGTAAAGATGGAGAAGTGATTTTCCTTGCAAAAACAGACTGCTTCTCTTACTTAGTTCTAAGCACCCCAGAGAGGTTAAGCTAAGTCTCCGGCTTCCTCATTCCATACCAGAAGTCCTGTGCTTCTTCATACCATTCCATCCCTATAAATTCTAAAAGGACCAATATCTTTTTACCTAAACGGGAAAATGCAAACAAAAACTTAAAACGAAGAGGTGAGAAGATAATAGAAGAGGTTTTAGAGTATAGGTATTTTTTTAATAATAAAATTAACTCTGCCTTGTAGACAAGTACAAAACAATTTTTTTTCTGGTTTGTGGCTTTTTTTTAGTAGTAGTAAAAACATTTGTATAAACATAATTTACTTTTGACTCCTTGGAAGCAATTCCCTGAGTCACTAAATTATTTATTTCCTATTGACATAATGGGAAAGCCATTTACTGTCAACTTTATAAAAGGAAACCAGACCTGAATTTTGCAAATCCCAAGTTCTCTTCTGATTACATGTAGGTTAAATCCTGCCTTTTAAAGTATGGCTTATTTAAATAGCTCAAAATTTTAAAAATTACTCTCTCTAGTAATTTATTACTAAACACTGACAAGTAAAAGAAAGCCCCCCTAAATGCTCTATTTTCTCCATAGTACTCATCACCTTCTAAGATACTTTGCTTTACTTATTTTATTTGCTTATTGCCTACCAATGGAAACTCCTAGCGGGTAGGGGTTTTGTCTGTGTTGATGTACTCCAAATGACTAGAACAGTGTCTGGCATGTAGTAAGCCCTCAATAAATAGTTTTAGAACTAGTGAACAAGAATTGGACACATTGTGCAAACACTCTTAAATGAAACAAGGGTATTTATCTTATTTCTACTTATCTACTTTACTCTACATTTCAGTATAAGCTTTTATTGTGGGCCCGAAAGAAGACAGCTTCTGCTTTTTTTGTTGCTGTTTTTAATCAACTACCCGAAAGCTTTGCCTGCCCTCCCCAATACCAGTTAAATTGCAAAAAAAAAGAAAGCCTTGATATTTCAGAGTTGAAGCAGATTTTAAAAACCACTTAAAACTGAGATTAGGCCGGGCACGGTGCTCACGCCTGTAATCCCAGCACTTTGGGAGTCTGAGGCTGGTGCATCACGAGGTCAGGAGATAGAGACCATCCTGGCCAACATGGTGAAACCCCATCTCTACTAAAAATATAAAAATTAGCCGGGCTACAGGCATGCGCCTGTAGTCCCGGCTACTTGGGAGGCTGAGGCAGGCGAATTGCTTGAACCCGGGAGGTTGCAGTGAGCCAAGATTGCACCACTGCACTCCAACCTGGAGATAGAGCAAGACTCCGTCTAAAAAAGACAAAATAAAACAAAAACAGACAAACAAACCTGAGACTGGAGCCCTAGAATGCCCCGAGGAATTTGTTGAACATGCAGATTCCCATGCCTTACCTATACCTACTGACTCAACTCCGTATGTTTAAGTAATTTATAGTCTAGAAGAGAAAAAATGAGTAACTAATTAAGTGATGGTTACAATATAGCACTAGAGGTATGATCAGGAAGCCACTGGAATCAAGAGGTGGCTCATCTATATCAAATGGTACTTGAGACGAATTTTAAAGAATGAGCAGAAATGTACTGCTAGATGAAGATTAGTGGCATGCGCAATTCACAGAGAGTAGGTTTTATAAAGTTTATAGGTGCTAAGGCTTGACGGAAGAGGGTTCATCACAAGATTAGAGATGTAGGCTGAGGGTCAAAATAGGAAGGGCTTTGTATTCTAAAATAAGGAACTTAAATTTTATCTTAGAAACTATGGGAAGACATGAAAGCATCTTTTTTTTTTTTTTTTTTTTTTT
>NW_016824497.1:571638-576721 GCF_001698545.2 Rhinopithecus bieti
TTTCATTCTTGTTGCCCAGGCTGGAATGCAGTGGGGCAATCTTGGCTCAATGCAACCTCCACCTCCCAGGTTCAAGCGATTCTCATTCCTCAGCCCACCACCATGCCCAGCAAATTTTTATATTTTTAGTAGAGACAGGGTTTCGTCATGTTGGCCAGGCTGGTCTCGAACTCCTGACCTCAGATGATCTGCCTGCCTCAGCCTCCCAAAGTGCTGGGATCACAGGTGTAAGCCACCATGCCTGGCCAGGAAGACAATAAAGCATCTTGAGCACAGAAAAGTTATGATCTATTACCTTTATTTTTTATTTATTTATTTTTTTTGAGATGGAGTCTTGCTCTGTCACCCAGGCTGGAGTGTAGTGGTGCTATCTTGGCTCACTGCCAACTCCACCTCCTGGGTTCAAGTAATTCTCCTGCCTCATCCTCCTGAGTAGCTGGGACTACAGGCACACACCACCACGCCCAGCTAATTTTTGTATTTTTAGTAGAGATGGAGCTTCACCATGTTGGCCAGGATGGTCTCGATCTCTTGACCTGGTGATCCACCTGCTTCGGCCTCCCAAAGTGCTGGGATTATAGGCGTGAGCCACCGCGCCCGGCCGATCTATTACACTGTAGAAATATCTGCAGAATGGATTGGCTGAGTTGGGCTGGGGTTTGGGGCAGGTTGGAGATGAAAATAAACAAAAAGGTTATTGTACTATGGAAGGGGACAAGTGATAATGGCCTGATTGGGAAGCCACCAAGGAGGCAGAATCTACAGTGGCTGTGTGTTGGGATGAAGGAGAAGGAGAAGCCTAGAAACTACCTACCTACCCTCTTCTCCCCCACCATTTCTGGCTTATGACCCTGGTAAATGCTAAAGTTACTAACCTAAACAGGGAAAAGAGGAGGAGGGGCAGATTTGTAGGCAAAGATGATGAGCTCCATTTTGGACACACAGACACTGCAGTGGTGTGATTCCTCCAAGTACATCATTATCATCACCTGGGAACTCGTTAGAACAATCCAGGTGCCAGAGATGGTGAATTCCTCTTCACGAGCTCTTGTTTTTAACACAGGTTCTAAAGGAGCTAAGTGATCAGTCAACAAGCCCACCAGATGATTCTAATGCACACTGAGGTTTAGAACCACTGGGACAGACTAATCTCCAGCTTCAGAGGACAGTCAGATTTCAGGAGCCATCAATAAAGAAACGGCAGCTGAAGCCATAGGCTGCCAGCTAAGAGACTTGCTCAAGGTCACAGGGGAAGTTAAATCCGGAACTGAGGTTACTCCTCCTCCTATAGTCTTGTGTTCCTACCTCTGTACTACCCAGAAATGTCTCTTAAATGAGTCTCTTATTTCAGATAAAGATGTAAATTCAAATTCAATTGTATTATTTTTATTTTTTATTTTAATTTTTTGAGATAGGGTATCACTCTGTTGCCCAGGCTGCAGTGCAGTGGTGTGATCACTGCTCACTGAAGCCTCGACCTCCTGGGCTCAATCCATTCTTCCACCTCAGCCACCCGAGTAGCTGGGACTACAGGCTCATACCACCGTGCCTGGCTTGCCTCCGTTCTTAATAAGCAAACATTAGTTTACAGGACTCACTTCCACCTACTGTACTGAATCGTCTCATTCCAAACAGTGTTAGGTTCTCCTGCAGCAGCATTCTAGTGTCCCACAATAGCTTTGTGAATACTGAGAAGCAGTTAGAGGTGGTGGCAGCTTAGTTTCCCTGGTAGGCCAGTTCTACTTGCTCCCCTTATGGGCCAGTTCAGAGCAACTGTTCTGGGAGTTGTTCCTTCAGGCTCAGTCTACAGGCTATTTCTCTAACTTCTCAACAATTAGAAACACCCAATTCCTATACTAAAGGCACTTTTGCTTAAATAGCTAGAACGCCTTCAGTTTCCTGCCATTGAGCCCTAACTCGTGGGGTGGAAGGAAGTAAGAGATGGACAGACAGGTAGGCAGAGAGGCAAAATCACAACTATTAGGGAAGATGAAGAAAAGATAAAGCTCTACAAAGATAATGATGCTTGTAAGAGTCCTTATTTATAGATAGGATTTTGACAAAAATGAGGGAACAACATTCTAGACTGAAGGTAAAGGTATAGTAGAGTTATAAAAGCCCATAATACATTAGGGTTGACTGATCTAGTTTTTGCTAAGGTAATGAGTATGCTTACACAGAGGAGTAAGCTTTGACCACACTCTGAATGAGTTAAAGTGCTTACGATAAACAGTTTACCTTTAATTTAGCAAACTACTAAAGTTTTTCAATAGGGTAATGCCAATAGCAAAAATGACTCCTTAGGGAAATGAAAAGGGGAGAATGACTTGGAGTGGATAATGAAGATGGTACAGTTAGGAGGCTATCACAAGAGGCCAGATGAGAAGCAAAGAGAGATTAAACTCTGTGGTGATTTAGGGAATCACCACAAAGTGGTGAATGAATACCAGAGACTGCAGAGGTGTCCTTTACATAACTTGACAATTGGTTGAATACATACATATCAGAGAAAAGGTGTTCCAAAATTACTCTGAGCCATGTGTAGTGGTACACATCTACAGTCCCAGCTACCAGCAAGGCTGAGGCAGGAGGATTGTTTGAGCCCAGGAGTTCGAGCCAGCCTGGGCAACAGAGTAAGACTCTGTTTCAAAAAAAAAAAAAAAAAAAAGGTGATTGGGAGAACAGAGGTGCTACTAACAGAAAGAGGGAACACAGGAACATGAGTTGGTTCTGGTCCAGGGAAGATTTAGAGTTTGGCTTTGGACTTACTGAATGTGAAATGGCACCCTATGTGAGGGTGTCTAGGGGCACTGGAAATGTAGGGTTGGTGCTGAGAGGCCAGCCATGTTACATCTGGAAACTTACCTCAACATCTGATGACAATTTATCTGAAATATTAACTAAAATGTAATTAACTATAGAGCCTTCCTACTTCTCTGGCTACTCTTCATCCTCCTTTGTAGGCTTCTTTTCCCTGATCACCCCTTACATATCAATTTTCCTTAGGGTTCTGTCCTTGCTCCTCTTCTTCTCAAACAATCCACCTTCCCCTGTGGAGCTTATATTGTCACCATATGCTTTTGACCTCCACATCTGTACCTTCAGCCCAGGTCCCTCTCCAGAACTTGCCTGACCTGTTTATCTCCTCTACTTATTGGAACTCTCCTCTTGGCTGTCTCCAGGCACTTCACACTCAACATGACCGTAGTTAAACTGATCATATTCTGCTGCGCGTGGTGGCTCACCCCTGTGATCCCAGCACTTTGGGAGGCTGAGGTGGGTGGATCATGAGGTCAAGAGATCGAGACCATCCTGGCCAACATGGTAAAACCTCATCTCTACTAAAAATACAAAAATTAGCCAGGTGTGGCGGCACGCATCTGTAGTCCCAGCTACTCAGGAGGCTGAGGCAGGAGAATTGCTTGAACCCGGAAGGCGGAGGTTGCAGTGAGCCGAGATTGCACCACTGCACTCCAACCTGGTGACAGAGTGAGACTCCGTCTCAAAAAACAAACAAACTGATGATATACTTTTCCAAATTTCATCCTTCCTCACTCAACTACCCAAGACAGAGCCTGGGGCTCAGGGGGTCAGTCACCTCTCATCCCTTTCCATCATCATCATCATCATCCCCAAACCCAAGCAACACCAATGTGAATCTACTTCACAAATATCTCCTAAAATGATTCACTTCCCTCTACTCCCATCACCCTGACTCAGGCAATCATCTATCACTCAAAATGCTTGCAATTGCTTCCCCACTAGTCTCTCTGTTTCCAGAGTCATCCTCTTCCAAATCATCCTTCTCCCTGAAGCGAGATCTTTACACCATGTTAATCTGAACATGTCACATCCTTGCTTATAATCCTCCTCGTCTCCCCAACTACCCTTATTATACAGTCTAAACATCTTAACTGTATGGGTTGCCTCTGGCTGCATCACATGTCACCCTAAAAATTAGTGTCTTTTGTTTTTCTGTTTGTTTTTTTTTTGAGACGGAATCTCGCTCTGTCGCCCAGGCTGGAGTGCAGTGGCGCGATCTCACTGCAAGCGCCACCTCCTGGGTTCAAGCGATTCTCCTGCCTCAGTCTCCCGAGTAGCTGGGACTACAGGTGCCCGCCACCACTCCTGGTTAATTTTTTTTGTATTTTTAGTAGAGACGGGGTTTCACGGGGTTAGCCAGGATGGTTTCGATCTCCTGACCTCGTGATCCGCCCACTTTGGCCACCCAAAGTGCTGGGATTACAGGCATGAGCCACCGCGCCTGACCAAATTAGTGTCTTAAAACAACACTTCTGGCTGAGCATGGTGGTTCAGGCCTATAATCCTGGCACTTTGGGAAGCTGAGGTTGGTAGATCATTTGAGCCCACAAGTTGAAGACCAGCCTGGGCAACATGGCGAAACCCCATCTTTAAAAAAAACACAAAAATTAGCTGGGCATGGTAGCACGCGCCTGTAGCCCCATCTACTCGAGAGTCTGAGGTGAGAGTATCACCTGAGCCCAGCAAGGTTGAGGCTGCAGTGAGCCATGATCACGCCACTGCACTCCAGCCTAGACGACAGAGTGAGACCCTCTCTCTCAAAAATCAAACAAACAAACAAACAAAATTTAAATTTTTTATGAGTCTATGTTTTAGCTAGTTCTTCTGGTCTGGGTCAGCTTAACCAGAGGTCAGCTGAGGCTGGGGTGGTCCAAGATGGCCTCAGTTACATGTCTGAAGGTTGGCTGAGTGTTACCTGGGGTGATAGTGAAAACTTAGCCATGTGTCTTTCATCATCCAGCAGACCAGCCTGGCTCAATCAGATGGTGATGGTCTCAGTGTTCCCAGGGCAGCAGAAAGTAAGCTCCAATACAGAAGTGCCTTTCAAGCCTCTGCTTATGGTCATCCCATTGGCCAAAGAAGTTACATGGCCAAACCTAGATTAAAAGACTGTTAAAAACAGAGCTGACTTTTTGATGGGATGAGCCTCAAAGTCACATTACAAAGGAACATACAGAATAGGGAAGAACTGGTAGCCTTTTTGTAATCTACCGCATTAATATACTTCACAAATTTATATATATATATATGTATATCTTTT
>NW_016824497.1:580203-583217 GCF_001698545.2 Rhinopithecus bieti
TTTTTTTTTTTGGAGATGAAGTCTTGCTCTTGTCACCCAGGCTGGAGTGCAATGGCATGATCTCGGCTCACTGTAACCTCTGCCTCCCAGGTTCAAGCAATTCTCCTGCCTCAGTCTTCTGAGTAGCTGGGATTATAGGTGCCCACCACCACACCCAGCTAATTTTTGTATTTTTAGTAGAGACAGGGTTTCGCCATGTTGGCCAGGCTGGCCTTGAACTCCTGACCTTGTCATGGACCTGCCTCAGCCTCCCAAAGTGCTGGGATTACAGGCTGAGCCACTGTGCTCAGCCTTATTTTTATATTTTTAACCCACCTTCAGCATAAACAAACTTCTTATGATCTAGACCCTAGTTACCTCATAGGCCTCATCACTTAAAACCTGGCCCTTGTCCCAGGACTCTCATGGCATTGCTTCAAACGTAACACATTCTTTTCCTTTTAGGCCTTTGTTTATGCTATTCCTCTACCTTGAATACTCTTGCTTCACTACCATTCATCCTTCAGGTCTTTTCTTAAATGTCTCCTTTTCTGGACATCTTTGATCCTTTAAGACTAGAGGAGATGTCCTGCTGCTGTGCTTCACAGCCATCGTGCTTCCCCTCATCACAGCCCTTAATACACAGACTGCCATTACCTTCACGTTCACCTGTACCTTCCATTAGACTGTAAGTTCCCTCAGGGTAAGGACTGTGCTTTTTTCATCCCATGAGTGGTAAGTGGTAGATTTCTGACTAATAAAATTACCAGACATGAAGTATTAGAGCAAAAAAAAGTTAAAGGAAAATTAGGACTATGAACAAAATGTGATTTATGGATAGTCTTCAAAGATTAACAGTGTTGTCTTGCCCAGAATTTAATTAAAAAAAAAAAAAAAGGACTTGCAGAAAACTTGACGCCCTTCACACTATCATCATATCAGAGGTGATAAGACCCAGTAAATTGTTTGAGAAATTGGGTAATTGTCACTAGGTAAAGGAAAAGGATTGAAAATTAGATGAGGGTTAGTCCCACAAAAGAAATTATAAAACTGGGCTGGGCGTGGTGGCTCACGCCTGTAATCCCAACACTTTGGGAGGCTGAGGCGGGTGGATCACAAGGTCAGGAGTTTGAGACCAGCCTGACCAACATGGTAAAACCCTGTCTCTACTAAAAATACTAAAATTAGCTGAGCGTGGTGGTGCGCACCTGTAATTCCAGCTACTTGGGAGGCTGAGGCAGGAGAATTGCTTGAACCTGGGAGAAGGAGGTTGCAGTGAGATGAGATCACACCACTGCACTCCAGCCCGGGTGACAGAGTGAGACTCCATCTCAAAAAAAAAAAAAAAAAAAAGAAATTATAAAACTGAATTAAAATGAAACAAAATATGACATATATAAGGGCAATATTTCTGGTCAAGATGCAAGAAAATTCATTTCAGAAGTCCAAAGTTCAAATAAACATCTACCTTTGCTGCCTCTCTTGTAGATTAAGGCATGACCCTATAAGATTAGAGAACAGGAGAGGAGACAACAGGAAACAAGCAAAAAAAGACCAGAAGCTGAAAAGCAGATAATAGGAAGTAAATGGCAGCAGAACCAAGAAAACATAATCCTGTTCAGGTGGTAGAGAAAGGCAAGAATTCCCAGGAGTCAACTGGTGGCACCAGGTATCTTTCGATACAAGAGTAAAGTGGAACTAAAATGAAGAACTGCTAACCTCCAGATTTCATACTCTACAAAATGTAATGACTACCCATCTACCATTTTGGCAGAATTATTCTTAGGAGAGAGTAAAACATTCTTAAGAGAGAATAAAACAGAAAGGTCTCTAACTGGAGAAGCCTAGCAATATAGTATCCCAGTTAAGGGTGGGGTACTATGATGAGTGATGAGGGAGATTAAGTGAACAACTGCATACTTGCATGCTAGGACACCCCATCACCCCACCCCACCGCCACCTACCACCAGCTATTAGCTTTCTGCCCTCCTATTTATCTTCCAGAATGTTGGCAACAAGGCCTTGACTTTCCAGGTAAATTTTACCAATTTCTCCACTAAAATTCTTTTTCTGTTCCAGGATCCAATTCAGTATTCCACAATGTAATTAGTTGTAAAGTCTTCTTAGTCTTCTATAATCTTTCCTTGTCTTTCATGAGTCCACTGAGGTTTTTAAATCCCCCACTTTTACATAGAAGCAGACAACCACGGATTTCCAGATATCTGAGAACACCTCTAATATAAAAGACAAATACCAAACAAAAGAAAGAAGCCAGGCGCAGTGGCTCATACCTGTAATCCCTGCAGTCTGGGAGGCTGAGGTGGGAGGATCACTTGAGACCAGGAATTTAAGACCAACATGGGCAACACAGTGAGACCCCATCTCTGCAGAATATTTAAAAATTAGCTGGGTGTGGTGATGGATGCCTGCAGTCCTATTTATGAAAGAGTGTGAAATAGGAGGATCACTTGAGCTGCCACTGCATTGCACTCCATCCTAGGCTAGAAAGAAAGAAGAATTCAGAGACTATACAGAGAAGAAATTTTCTAGAAAACTATTAATAATATACTCAAGAAAAATATTCCAACCACAAAACAAGAATAGAATTCTATTTAAAAACTTTCATGGGGCTGGGCATGGTGGCTCATACCTATAATTCCAGTACTTTGGGAGGCTGAGGCGGGAGGATTGTTTGAACTCAGGAGTTCAAGACCAGCCTGGGAAACACAGAGAGACCCCTCTGTCTCTATTTTTTATATATATATACACACACACACACGCACGCGCACACACACACACGTGTGTGTGTATATATATATATATATAAAACATATTATATTATATACATTTTACACATATATATAAATCTCTCTCTCTCTCCCCATATATATATGTGAAATGTCTCCCCATATATATATGGGGAGAGAGAGAGATTTAAAGGGATTGGCTTTCATGATTGTAGAGGTTGACAAGTACAAAATCTGCAAGGTAGACCAGCAGGCTGGAGACCCAGGGAAGAGTTGATGCAGCTCAAG
>NW_016824497.1:586266-590272 GCF_001698545.2 Rhinopithecus bieti
CCTGGGAGACAGAGCGAGACTCCGTCTCAAAAAAAATAAATAAAAAATAAAATAAAATAAAATACAAAAATTTGGCCAGGGCGGTGGCTCACGCCTGTAATCCCAGCACTTTGGGAGGCCGAGACGGGCGGATCACGAGGTCAGGAGATCGAGACCATCCTGGCTAACACGGTGAAACCCTGTCTTCACTAAAAATACAAAAAATTAGCCAGGCGTGGTGGCGGGCGCCTGTAGTCCCAGCTACTCAGGAGGCTGAGGCAGGAGAACAGTGTGAACCCAGGGGGTGGAGCTCACAGTGAGCCAAGATGGTGCCACTGCACTCCAGCCTGGGTGACAGAGCGAGATTCCCTCTCAAAAAAAAAAGTAGGCCGGGCACAGTGGCTCACGCCTGTAATCCTAGCACTTTCAGAGACCGAGGCGGGCAGATCATTTGAGGTCAGGAGTTCGAGACCAGCCTGGCCAACATGGTGAAACCCCGTCTCTACTAAAAAAATACAAAAAATTAGCTGGGCATGGTGGTGAGCACCTGTAGTCCCAGCTACTCAGGAGGCTGAGCCAGGAGAATCGCTTGAACCCAGGAGGCAGAGGTTGCAATGAGTCAAGATCATGTCACTGCACTCCAGCCTGGGTGACAGAGCAAGATTCTGTCTCAAAAAAAAAAAAAAGTAATAATAATAATAAATTTCTTTGTTATAAATACATTTACAAATTGGAAAAAATGCTTCACCAGACTGTATCTCCCAATGCTGTGCATGGTCACGTTCTGCCAAGCAAAGCTGTTGTTTTGCTCTCTCTATTCTCTCACATGTGGCCTCTTTCACACGCAAATTTCCCTCTTTTGTTCCTCATTTCAGTGACCAGCACCCGCATACCCAAGCTCCTTTATGTACTCACCTACTTCTTCCCCCTGCCATCCTGTCTTTGTATACAGGCCTCATCACCCTCATATTCTGACATATTTCTCTTCCATGGATATGATCCCCCTCTCCCACACTCCTTCGCTCTCACTTTCATCTTCCCTCAGACTCCTGAGACCTGTCACCTTTCCTCTCCCTTCTCTAACAACTCCTGCCCCCAGTCCTAGTTCAGGGAAGAACTGTTAAGTCAAGAAATCTGCCAATGTGGCTAAGGGGACAACTGGGGCAGATGCGTAGATGCTGGGCATGAGGACACCAGGTGGCCAGGCTGGGTTTCCCAGGCCTCTGAGGCAGGAGGGGGTGGACCTGAACTAAAAGATGGGGCCAACGAAGCTGGGGACAGAGGCCAAGTCCTGCTGCTCGACAGCCGGAGCACACACACAAGCCACCCGGAAATGCTCTGTGGCCTGGATGGGCTCTGAGAGTTGGCAGTTGGACATACTGACCTAGACAAGCAATTAGGCGTGTTCAAGGTCTGCTGCACAGATCATACAGTCTTGTAAACTAGGCTAAATCCCCTGTTAAGAGTTACTGATTTTTCTTCCCCCAAATTCTCCAGATTTACAGTCACAATAAGAATTGGAAAACAAATCAGACAAGGGTACTGAACATTTGACACACACTGAACATGAGACTTAATGTTCTTTTATGTTTTGGAAACAAACCAGGTATTCAGTGAACACTGGGAGATCTAGTAGGTATGTTTAATGAGAATTTGTACCGGGAAGGAATTTGAGATCAAGGTCAGGAATGATTAATATGCATGCAGGAAGTCATCAACATTTAAGCATAAGCAGTATGAATCTCATTAAATCTTCAATAGCTTCCTATTGCCTGAAGGAACTGGTGGTATTCTAATGATTAAAGCAGTAACATTAAGGTAGAAAACAGCATTAGAAAATTAATCTGACCCTCATGAAACAAGCTACCCCAAAATACTAAGCCACTAAAACTGGCTTTGCAAGACTCTCTTCTGCAGCTGTGATTTTTCTTTAAAGTGCAGTGTCTCCTTCCGTTGAGTTAGAAGGCTTTGGTAAAAGTGACCCGTGACAGAGGTGTTCAAGGGCTCTCTTTTTTAAATCTAGGTAATTGATAATCTCTCCCATGCTTCACCCCACAGTGAAGCCATCACACCGCTATCTAGCTGTTTGTCCTGTCTCCCACTCACTGGCCCCAGAACAGCCTTCTCCTGCTGTGTCCCTCGCTCGCTTTTCTGATTGCAGTGCCCCTGCGCTCGGCGATGTCCTGAACAGCTGCTATGCACAGAGCACAAAGTAGGGGAGAGAGGACAGAAGACGACAGAGAGGAGTTGTCCTTTGAAATATCAATTCTTAAAGAGGTTGGTATTCAGGAACGTCAGCTAGTTTGAGGAGAATAAGGCCAGGGAGCTCTTTTCTCTCCTGACCTATTTCTATTTGATCTTAATCATAATCTTCCTGATGACAGACACAGGGCGTGTGGGGCCCCATGTTCAGAATTATCACAATGCTGACTCAAAGGAAAAACAAGGTTGTGATACATAGACTCCAAACGTGAGAGACAAAAGGATTGCAAAAGTTAACTTTCATAAAGGAATATTTCAGTACTTAATAAACATTGTCTTGTGGATGTGGTAATTTTACCACATCCTTACCAGTTTCTTTGCTTCCCTCTGTATCTAAACATAGCCTATTTCAAAACCAAAACAAAATATATGCCCGCACAAAAACATGTACACAAATATTCATAGTAGCATTATTCGTAAGAACTAGAAATAACCCAAATGTCCACAAACTGGTGAATGGATAAACAAAATGTGATATATCCATACAGTGGCATATTATACAGCAATAAACTGACACATGCTACAATAGGGATGAATCATGAAAACATCATGCTATGTGAAAGAAGTCAGTCACAAAAGACTGCATGTTGTATGATTCCATTATATGAAATGTCCAGGAGAGGCAAATCTATAGAAACAGAAAGATTAGTGGTTGCTTAAGGATGAGGGGATGGGCAGATTGGGGAGTGACTGCTAATGGGTAAGAGGTTTCTCTTTGGGGTGATAAAATGTAAAACTGATTGTGGTGATACTTGCACAACTCTTTGAATATACTAAAAAATCACTGAATTATACACCTTAAATAGGTGAACTGTATGGACTGTGAATTATATCTCAAAAAAAGTTAAGATTGAGCATGCAGGCTGGGCGTGGTGACTCACGCCTACAATCCCAGTACTCTGGGAGTCTGAGGCAGGCAGATCACTTGAGGTCAGGAGTTTGAGACCAGCCTCGCCAACATGGCGAAACCCCGCCTCTACTAAAAATACAAGTTAGCCAGATATGGTGGCAGGCACCTGTAATCCCAGCTACTCGTGAGGCTGAGGCAGGAGAATCGCTTGAACCTGGGAGGTGGAGGTTGCAATGAGCCAAGATCATGCCACTGCACTCCAGCCTGGGTGAAAGATCAGAGACTCCATCTCAAAAAAAAAAAAAGATTGGGCAGGCAAACCACTTGAGGCTAGGAGTTCAAAGCCAGCCTGGCCAACATGGCGAAACTCTGTCTCTTACTAAAAATACCCTAGCCAGGTGAGGTGCACACGCCTGTAATCTCAGCTACTCGGGAGGCTGAGGCAGAAGAATCACTTGAACCCAGGAGGCACAGGTTGCAGTGAGCTGAGATTACACCACTGTCCTCTAGCCTGGGTGACAGAGCGAGACAGAGGAGAGAGGAGGGGAGGGGAGGGGAGGGGAGGAGAGGAGGAAAGAAGGAAGGAAGGAAATGAAAAAAGTTGTCAAAAAAAAAAAGAGGGCTGGGTGTGGTGGCTCACACCTATAATCCTAGCACTCTGGGAGGCCAAGGTGGGCAGATCAATCACTTGAGCTCAGGAGTTTGAAGCCAGCCTGGGCAACATGGTGAAACCCTATGTCTACAAAAAATGCAAAAAATTAGCCGGGTGTGGTGGTGTGCGCCTGTAGTCCCAGCTACTTGGGGGACTGAAGTGGGAGGACCGCTTGGGCCTGGGAGGTCGAGGCTGCAGTGAGCTGAGAATGCGCCACTGCACTCCAGCCTGAATGACAAAGTGAGACCCTGTCTCAAAAAAAA
>NW_016824497.1:590727-615197 GCF_001698545.2 Rhinopithecus bieti
AATTAGCCGGGTGTGGTGGTGTGCGCCTGTAGTCCCAGCTACTTGGGGGACTGAAGTGGGAGGACCGCTTGGGCCTGGGAGGTCGAGGCTGCAGTGAGCTGAGAATGCGCCACTGCACTCCAGCCTGAATGACAAAGTGAGACCCTGTCTCAAAAAAAAAAAAAAAAAAAAAAGAAGGGACAAAAAACCCTCCACAATTCTCTGCAACCCAACTGTCACTTTTCAAAGCTCCTTCTACTGCTAAATTTTGCTCCATCCTGCCATCATCCCTAGTGGCCAAATTCACTGATAATTACTTAGTCATCCTGCAACTTCATCTTAGAGACTCTTTTTCCTACTAGGTTCTCTGTTTCTGCCAACTCCTCCTTTTCTGCTTTGATGGCCCCTCCCCTTTCTCGAGTCTCCTTCCCAACAAACCACCAGGTCGTGATGATTTCTCCTCTGTACCATTTCCTTGGCATCCATCTCTCCCTTTCCATCCTGCAGTCATTACCCTAGTTCAGGTCCTTCTGTTTCTGCCACTATGTTCTAACTGACTGCAATGGCTTTCCCTCTCCAATACATTCAGAACACACCAGCAGCAGATTAAAATGGAGACACCATCTCACTTCCTTGTTAAAAAGCTTCAGTGGTCTCTGCTGCCTATAAAGATAAACCCTAAGCTGGCCTTCCAGGTTCTCCTTCTCCACAATCTGATCCTCACCCGTGTTATTAATCATCTCCTATGACTCCCCTACAAAACTCTCAACTCCAGCCAAATTCTCCATTCTGGAACCCTCTTAACATGTCTTGACTTCTTCTATGTCCACATGGTTTTCCCACCACCGCCCTACCTTCTCCCCTTTGCAATGTCCCCCTCAGCCCCTCTGCTGACGACTTGACCCATCCTTCAAGGCCTAATTCAACACTAATTTCTTCAGTGAAGTGACCACACTAGCCTCAAATTATCTTTCTTTTCTCTTATTCACAGAGCACTATTATACTGCTCTGCATTATGATATGTATGAGCCTTCTTTCTCCAATTAAACTAAGAATGTTTGACCAAGTTCAGAAGTCACATCCATCGTAAAACTCCAAACCTCACCTCACCCTGCCAGTTCTCTCCGTCCTCCTTCCCACTATACCTGCTCTTTAACCTGGCTGGGAATTCTCAACTTTGGATCACTCCTTTTTTCCCCAAACTATTGGTCTTTTCTCTCTTGACTTCTACTCTCCAGTTTGCTCATTTTACCAATAAGGGATGCTGATACAAACAAAATAGACATGGTTCATGTCCTTACAAAGTTTCCAGCCTAGGCTAGACTCTGATTCATCAGTTCAATACCTCTCTTGCCAACCATGTGCCTCTCACTCCATGGTCCTTCTAGTGCATCCAGCCAATCCAATGATCTACCTCCACTCTTTTACACACCCAGAGTGACATGTGTTTGAAGAAAATCACACAGTGGCAATGAATGAAGCCACAACAAATACACTGTCTCTAATTTCACTGGGGTCTCAACTCTGTTGGGCAATCCTTCCACTCATCCCTTATCAGTTTCTTCTCCTTTTCCCCTACCTCATCATTTCATCTCTAATCTCTGCAAATGTGTACAGAAATAGAAGTCACTAGGGACATGCAGCTTTTTCAATTCTGTCCCCTCTCCCATGTGAAAACTATCTGCATGAACATCTATCATTTCCTCTAACCCTAAGGGAACAGAAGTCTGCCTATCTTTACCCCTCACACACATGTCTCAGCTCTCCCCTGCAGTTACCCAAATCCTGCATATTCTATGGCCAAAACTAGCTACTTCCAACCGACCTTCTGGCTACTTGCTAGCTCTCACCCTACTTGTCTGTCATGTTAAACCAGCAATGATCCCAGGAAGGCTATATAGGCTCTCACATCTCTCTCCACCTTTGGACAAGAGGCCCTCTCTATCTCTAAATTTCTTCATCTGACCAAGCACAGGACTTGCAAAGACTCAGACTCGGGCCAGTCTTCATGTCCTCTGCGAAGCTGACTCCTCAGTCTCTACTGGATGATCCCACTGCACTATTTACTTGCATCTGTCTGTGCATACATCTTCCTCTGTTGCCATAATGGATTTACATGTCTGATTTCCCTAAAGGAATGTAAACTCATGGAAGACAAGAACCATGTATTCCAAGGCCAGTATAGTGTTACCTGCACGTCCCCCCTACTTAGGTTCTTTTTGTATTTCCACAACACTTGGGTCAAACCTCTTTTCTCCTTCCATTAATGTATGCATTATAATGCATTGTGGTCAGAGAAAGTAGTTTATATATTTTTTCTCTCCAGAAAAACTTATTAAGGTTTTAGTGATATAACTTATCAAGTTTCATCCTATTTTATGTGTATTTGCAAAAAATACACATAATTATAACATTCTGACTCTCAGTAACCTCATTATATCTACTGAAATTGCCAAATCCTCAGAAACATGCTAAAGTTTCCCACTGTGTTGTCATTGTATACATTTTTCTTTTTATTTCTAACTGTTCTTGCTTTATGTATTTCAACATGTTATTTGATTCATAAAGGTTCATTGCTAACAACTTTATTGCATCACCATTAACCACTTTTCATTCATTATTAAATGCACATTATGTACCAAGTGTCGTTCTAAATGTTTGGAGTACGTCAAGAAAAACAACAAACAAAAATCCTTCTCCTTGTGGAGCATATATTCTAGGAGGGAGAGTGGTAACAGACAATAAGCTTGACAGATAAGTTTATCATACAGCGTGTTAAAGAGCATTAAGTACTATGAACAAGGTCTTACAGGAATAAGGAATTTGGTTTCTACTCTGAGTGAAACAGGTTTTGAGCAAAGGATGACCTGATCTGACTTACATCTCTAACAGATCCGTCTGGCTGTTGTGTTGCAAATCAAGTGCAGAGGGCAGGGGTGGAAACAGGGAGGCCAGTAGTAAGGTCTGCAGTAATCTACTCCAGATAGGATAGTGGCTTAAATCAGGTGGTGACAGTTGGGGTGACAGAAAATGCTTGAATTCTGGGTATATCTTAAAGGTAGACTCAGTAAGATTTCTTGACAGATTAAATATAGAGTGAGAGAAAGAAAGGAATTGAGGTTGATTTGAAGGTCTATGGTCTGAGAAACTGACAGGACAGACTTAAAACTAAGGTGAGAATATCTGGAGTGGAGCAAATTTTGGAGGGAGGGGAGAGATTGGAAGTCCAGTTTTAGAATTTTGGACATGTTAATTTTGAGATGTCTATTAAGACATCGAGTGGAAATGTTCAGTAGAAAGTTGGATGTACGAGTCTAGGATTTAGGAGGAAGATCTTGGCTGGGGCATAAATATGGGAGTCAACAGCTTAATGTTTGTTGTTTAGAGTCACAAGACTGATGAGATCATTAAGCAGACAGTGAATGTAGATACAGAAAAAGTCCATGAACTTCTTTGTTCTGTTTGATGCTTTTTGTCCTAAATTCTATTCTGCTCAGTATTAATATTGCTACTTGGCTTTTCTCAATGGACACCTCTCTATGGGCAAATCTTACCTTGGGTTAACCTTATAGCTCACTTCCCCTGGAAACCTGGTAAAAAGGGAACATCAGCTGTGACATGAAACAATATCACTTACAATAAAAACGACTCCTGATTGGTAAAGTTCATCTAGACTATGAATAAATAATAAATATCTGGTAACAAGCCATACTTTGTTGTGTGTGGTAACTCCAGATTTGGGGCAGACATTTTGTTCCTGCCTACAGGTACTCCCTACAAGTGGTTCCTTTAACTTTCCACTGAGAAATAATTGTTACTAGCTATTAGAGATTATAGATTCCTCCAGTTTCTATTGCTGTGTAACAAATTACTCCAAATTTAGGAGTGTTAAAAAAATCCAACCAGGCCGGGTGCGGGCATGCCTGTAATCCCAGCACTTTGGGAGGCCAAGGAGGGCGAATCACGAGGTCAGGAGATTAAGACCATCCTGGCTAACATGGTAAAACCCCGTTTCTACTAAAAAATAAAAAAAATTAGCCAGGTGTGGTGGCGGGCGCCTGTAGTCCCGCTACTCGGGAGGCTGAGGCAGGAGAATGGCGTGAACCCGGGAGGCGGAGCTTGCGGTGAGCTAAGATCAAGCCATTGCACTCCAGCCTGGGCGACAGAGCAAGACTCCATCTCAAAAAAAAAAAAAAAATCCAACCATTTTATTATGCTCATGGATTACATGGATCAAAAATTCAGAAATAAATGTCTAAGGCTACATGGCATCTGAGGCCTTAGTCAAGAAGATTTGAAGGCTGGGGGTGACTCAGTGGCTGGGGGCTGGAACCATGTGAAGGCTCATTCACTCATGTGTCTGGTGCCTGGGATGGGATGAGTCAAAGCCTAGGACTACTGACTGGAGTACTTTCATACAGCCTCTGCAAGCGACTTGGCTTCCTCCAGGCATGGCAGTCCCAGGGTACTTGGGTCTCTCATAAGGCAGCTCATGCTCTGAGCAGGAGGGTTCCCGTGAACAAGGCAGGAGCTGTACCCTGCTTTATGACAGCCTCGAGTCCTACAGCATAACCTCCCCCATACTCTTTTGGTTGAAGCTGTCATAGGACAGTCTAGATTTGAGGGGAAGGGACAAAGACTCCATCACTTGATGAGAGAAGTATCAAAAAGATTTTGAGGTCAGGGGCAGTGGCTCATGCCTGTAATCCCAACACTCTGGGAGGCCAAGGCAGGCGGATCACCTGAGGTCAGGAGTTCAAGACCAGCCTGGTCAGCTTGGTGAAATGCCTGTCTCTACTTTTCTTTTCTTTTTTTTTTTTTTTTGAGATGGAGTCTCTCTGTGTTGCCCAGGCTGGAGTGCAGTGGTGTGATCTCGGCTCACTGCAACCTCTGCCTCCCAGGTTCAAGCAATTCTCCTGCCCCAGCCTCCAGAGTAGCTGGGACTACAGGCGCCCACCACCACATCCGGCTAATTTTTGTATTTTTAGTAGAGGCAGGGTTTCACCATGTTGGCCAGGCTGGTCTCGAACTACTGATCTCGTGATCTGCCCACTTTGGCCTCCCAAAATGCTGGGATTACAGGAATGAGCCACCACGCCCGGCCCCTTTCTCTACTAAAAAGACAAAAATTAGCTGGGCATGGTGGCTTATGCCTATAATCCCAGCACTTTGTAAGCCTGAGAGCCCAGGAGGCGGAGGTTGCAGTGACCCATGATCATGCCACTGCACTCCGGCCTGGGCCACAGAGCAAGACTCCATTTCAAAAAAAAAAAAAAGAATTTTGATATTCAAAGGGGGAGTACAGACACAAAAATATGTGCAAAATTTTGCATGTATGGGTCTATGTCTCCTCCCTTCAATCTGGGCTACCTTGTGATTGCTTCAATCAATAGAGTACAGAGACAGGGGCATAAGAGGCACATCTGCTAAAAGGAAAAAGACATTTCTTGTGCTAGGTGTTTTCACAGGTTCTCTTAATTAACTTTTTCTAAAATACACTTTATTTTTTTAGAGCAGTTTTAGGTTCATGGCAAAGTAAAGTGGAAATTTAAGTTACTTTTTAAACTCATGTGATGATAATTTGTAGGGAGAAGATTCAAAACCAGATCTTTACTAGTTGCCTCATCTTCCTATACACAATCACTCTGTGGATGTTAAGAAGCATAGTTCTATTTATTCTAAGCACAAGGTTTGATATTTCACTATATGAAGAAATGAGCATCTTGTTATAATGCGAATGCCCAATACCCTGAGAACCAATTTGCAACAAGCTCAGGAGGATGTTCAATCCTCTTACCCTACAATCTTCCACTCTAACATTAAGGTATAGTAAGAATTTCTTAAATTCCTTATTTTAGAAATGCTACTTCTGTCAATAGCTCTTCTATCTTGAATCTTGCAATCCCGCCTCACAATTTCATTTCAACACTCCATGACATTTCATATACTTTCAGAAAATTAAAGTAGATACACAATTAAAAATAAACCCATATTTAAAAAAATTAGCCCATATAGTGACCCTAAACAAAAACTCATTGGTCACTTTTGGAGGATAAGCCTGTTATGGTAGTCTTCTCTTAGATAAGAGTTTCAGTTATCCAAGGTCAATCAAGGTCTGAAAATATTAAATAGAAAATTCCAGAAATAAACAATTCACAAGTTTTTAAACTGCACACTGTTCTGCACAGCGTGATGAAATCTCACACTGGCCCACTCCATTCTGCCCTTTTGGTCAGCAGGTCCACACCCTGCACACTACCGACCCATTAGTCATCCACATCCTCTGCTTCTGACATCCATGTCATGGCTTAGTGATCCAGGATCACCTGAAGCAGATGATTGTCCTTCAACAGATGATTCTCCTTCAGACATGCAGTCTAAAACTACATCACAATGCCTTCTCATTCACCTCACTTCATTTCATCACGTAAGCATTTTGTCATCTCACATCATCATTAAAAAAAGGGGTGAGCACAGTGCAAAAAGATATTTTCAGAGAAAGGCCACATTCACCTAACTTTTATTACAGTATAGTTGTAGTGATTGTTGTTAATTTCATACTCTGCCTAATTTATAAATTAAATCTTAGCACAGAAATGTGTGTATAGGAAAAAGCATAGTACAGCACAGTGCAGGGTTCAGTACCATCTGTGGCTTCAGACATCCACTAGGGGTCTGGGAACATACCCCCATTGGATAAGCGGGCGACTATGGTATTTTTAAAACTGATAAATAAAGAGAACAAACCATTTAACTTTCCTTGCTGGGACAGGGCCTGTCAGGGTAATGAAATACTTGATGAGAAAGTTTCTCTTTGTAGATGTTTTCTAGCTGATAAATAAAGAAGGAGTAATTAAAATATTGTCATTTGTAAACTCCTAATGAGCCAGGTAATGATCGCCAATGGCCACTAATGTCTCCAATGTCTCCAGGCCACAATGTCTCCAGCAACACCACTATGAAGTACTTGTAACAAAAAATGTCTAACTTAAGTCAGGCCTTGGATCTAATTACCATTTTATAGAGGAACATCTTCAACAAGCCCTGTGGAATATAATACAATCAGCAAAATCCAGAAAATGCAAAGCTCCATAGAACCGACAGACTAACCAGTTGCTTCAACAAATAATTTAAAAAAAAAAAAAAAAAAAAACGGAAAGTAAACTTATAGATTTTTTAAAAATTAATATCCGGCTGGGTGCGGTGGCTCACACCTGTAACCCCAGCACTTTGGGAGGCCGAGGCAGGCGGATCACTTGATCAAGATCAGGAGTTGGAGAACAGCCTGGCCAGCAAGGCGAAACCTCGTCTCTACTAAAAATACAAAAATTAGACAGGCGTCGTGGCACGCGTCTGTAATCTCAGCTACACAGGAAGCTGAGGCAGGAGAACTGCTTGAACCCAGGAGAACGTTGCAGTAAGCCGAGAATGAGCCACTGCACTCCAGCCTGGGTGACAGAGACTCTGTCTCCAAAAAAAAAAAAAAAAAAAAAAATAAATATATAATACTATATATACTATACTATATATACCCTATATACTACTATACACACAACACTATCCTTTTCGCATCCATTTCAGCAGTAAACTGTATTAAGAATTCCCAGCTGTCTTAAGCATTAGACAAAAACATGTGAAGTAACTATATCTTGGCCCTGGATATAAAATGCAGGACGGCATGCACTTAAAAGAAAACAATCAACACATGAGCCCACACTCGGCCTCAGCGCACCGCCCCCAGAACCAACAGCAAAAAAAACAAATGATCCATCCCTAACAGCGCGAATAAAATTGAGCCTGAAAGAATCAACAGATTTAACAAAGCTGGGCCTGGCATTCTTTAAAACATATGCTAAAGAAAAACAGACCTAATCTCCAGCAGATATATTATCTGTCCTGGTCACTTATAAAATTAAATACTCTACATGATTAGCCAGAAATAGGTGGTGTGCGGCGCTATAGTCCGCAGCTACTTGGAGGCTGAGGTAGGAGGATCACTTGAGCCAGGAGTTTGAGGTTGGCAGTGAGCTATGATTGCACCACTGCAGGCTGCCAGCCTGGGTGACAGAACAAGGTCCTTCTGCTAAAAAAAAAAAAAAAAAATTACATGACATGGAAAGAAGCAAGGAAAATGTTAATGTACCGAGAACAAAACAAAAAAAAACAAAAGCAGGTCAATAAACAGAAACAGACTCTGAACCAATAATAGAATTAACAGGGCTTTTAGAAAAGGCTGTTATAAATACTGAATGTTCAAGTACTTAGAAAGGAAAAGATGAACATATGAGTAAGCAGTGGGAAATCTCAACAGAGAATGGAATTATAATGAATTCTAGAAACTGATATGTAGGCACACATAAGAAGAAATAAAAGGCTCCTATCGTTATAGAATACATGGAAAAAATCTAGCAGATGAATAATATAGCTGGAATGTGCTCAAAATAATGCCAGCTGTGGGGAGGCAAAGTGGCTGGGGGGGTATAGATGTACACAATAGTGGCCATAAGTGATGACTATTGTACCAGATGATGGCTACGTGGGAGTTCATTGTACTGTTCTCTCCTACTTTTGCATTATGTTTAACTGTCTCCATGATTCAACGAAGCTAAAAAAAGAAAATTGCAGTCCTCCACAAGAACAAGCTGTTTTTCAGGCCTATAACAAGATGTTGCTCAAATGAAGCTCATGCATACTGTAATATCTTCGCATCTTTGCCAAAGTTCCTATGAAGATATGTAGCATCCGCACTGATTTTGCATGGATTATAACATGCGTTGAGGAAACGTGTGTATTTCATAGAAAACTATAAATATCTGGGCCAGGCTTGGTGGCTCACACCTGTAGATCCCACACTTTTGGGAGCCAAGGGAGTCATCAGAGGTCAAGAAGATCGACGACCCCTGACTCTGGCTAAGCACGAGTGAAACCCCATCTCTAAACTAAAAGATAACAAAAATTAGGGCTGGCGTGTTGGTGGCACCTGTAGTCCCAGCTACTCAGGGAGGCTGAGGGCAGAAGACAGCATGAACCTGGGAAAGGGGAGGCTTGCAGTGAGCCCGAGATCGCGCCACTGTACTCCAGCCTGGGTGAACAGAGTGAACCCCGTCTAAAAAAAGAAAAAAAAGAAACTTAAATAGTCTAGTTGTATGTCATACTCTGTGTGTATACATGTTGATACACTTAGACACATGTATAACACACACAGAAATATTGATACTTTATGTACAAAATATGAGTATCTTATATTGTTTATAACTGCTTTTTCCCAATAATGTATTTTGTGGACATCATTCCATACAACAATGTAGAGCTCTCTCTCTCTTCTCTTCTAATGACTGGCAGCATTCATCCCACACTGAGGGTCTACTATGCCCCTGTCACCTATAGCACCTCGAACATTCTCTTATTTCAACTGAGGCATTCATGCCACTGACGCGGTCCTATAATGCCTCCGCAACGTACCAGCATCTTAATTTCAATGGGAGACAGGAACTATTTGTAGTACAGAAAGCTGTTTCACAGCAACCAATGAGTAGATAAATAAAATGTGGTATTCACGGTGGCTCATGCCTATAATCTCAGCACTTTGGGAGGCCAAAGTGGGTAGATAATTTGAGGTCAGGAGTTTGAGACCAGCCTGGCCAACATGGTGAAATCCCGCCTCTACAAAAAATACAAAAATCAGTCAGGTGTGGTGGCGGGTGCCTTTGGTCCCAGCTACTCAGAGGCTGAGGCAGGAGAATCGCTTGAACCCGAGATGGAGGTTGCAGTGAGCCGAGATTGTGTCACTGCACTCCAGCCTGGGTGACAGAGAGACTCTGTCTCAAAAAAAAAAAAAAAAAAAAAAAAAAAAGACACTATGGAATACTACTCAGCCATAAAAAGGAAAAAAATAATATCTTTTATAGCAACTTGGATGGAACTGGAGACCATTATTCTAAGTGAAGGAAAAGAAAACCAAATACTGTATGTTCTCACTTATAAGTGGGAGCTATGCTATGAGGATGCAAAAACATACAGAGCGATATAATGAACTCTAGGGACACGGGGGTGAGGGAAAAAAGACAACATATCGGGCACAGTGTACATTGCTTGGGTGATAAGTGCCCTAAAATCTCAGAATTCACCTCTAAAGTATTCATCCATGTAACGAAAAACTACTTGTACCCCAAAAACTATTGAAATAAAACATAAAATAAATACGAAAGAAAGCTGTTTCACAGCCTGGGCAGCATGATGATAACCTGTCTTTATGAAAAAACCAAAAAATTAGCTGGGTGTGGTGGTATGCGCCTAGCCACTCAGGAGGTTGAGGTGGGAGGACTGGTTGAGCCCAGGAGGTCGAGGCTGCAGTGAGCTGTGATTGTGCCACTGCACTCCAGCCTGCGTGACAGAGAAAAACCCTGGGAAAAAAAAAAAAAAGGAAGGAAGGAAGGAAGCTAGCTGTTTCAAACAGAGGAAAACACATACAAGTATGTATGGATTTAGGAGCACTTAGGACTTTAGAGGCATGGTTTCATTGTAAGTATTTCTTAATCTGTGTGGTAACATGCCACATTATAATAGAATTGGAATGTATTTGTTAAAAGATGTCATACGGCAAAATTCCATTTCCATTCTCTGGTTGTCAACAGGAATGTAGTCTAAGTAATAGGAAACTAAACTTAGGAATATTAGCATTTTCCAAATCACCCATGAATTGCATCCCAAAAGTTTAATTATAATTGGTTTGGCGGCTGGGCATGGTGGCTCATGCCTGTCATCCCAGCACTTTGGGAGGCCGAGGCAGGTGCATCACCAGAGGTCAGCAGTTTGAGACCAGCTTGGCCAACACGGCAAAATCCCTGTCTCTACTAAAAATACAAAAATTAGCCCGGCATGGTGGCGGATACCTCAGGAGGCTGAGGCAGGAGAATCACTTGAATTTGGGCAGCAGAGGTTGCAGTAAGCCAAGATCAAGCCACTGCATTCCAGCCTGGGTGACAGAGCAAGACTCCGTCTCAATTAAAAAAAAAAAATTTTTTTGGCAAAACTGAGCAGACATTTTCCTGCAGAAGCTCTACAAGATAGCAAGGATCTCAGGGCAGTCAGCAAACGTTTAAAGTACTTAACTCATAGTGTATAATAGCCCCTCCCCTGCCTGGATATTACATTTTTGAAAAAAACCACTAAGGTAACAAAATTCTCAGTTGGAGGAGTCTAGGGCCTTACAGTCACAAGTGAACAAAAGTACTTTTTAAAAATATATTTATCAAAAATAAGTAAATGGCCAGGTGCAGTGGTTCACACCTGTAATCCTAGCACTTTGGGAGGCTGAGGCAGGTGAATCACCTGAAGTCAGAAGTTTGAGAGAGACCAGCCTGGCCAACATGGCAAAACCCCGTGTCTACTTAAAAATACAAAAATTAGGCAGGCGTGGTGGTGGTGGTGGGCACCTGTGGTCCCAGCTACTTGGGAGGCTGGGGCAGGAGAATTGCTTGAACCTGGGAGGCAGAGGTTGCAGTGAGCCAAGATCACACCACTGCACTCCACCCTGGGCTACAGGGTGAGACTCTGTCTCAAATAAAAAAAAAAAAAGAAAGAAAGAAAAGATGCCCTCTTACTTGCTGTATTAGTCTGTTCTCACACTGCTATGAAGAAATACCTGAGACTGGGTAATTATAAAGAAAAGAGGTTTAATTGACTCACAGTTCCGCATGGCTCGGGAGGCCTCAGGAAATGTATAATCATGGCAGAAGGCACCTCTTCACAGGGTGGCAGGAGAGAGAATGAGTGCAAGCAGGAGAAAATGCCAGATGCTTATAAAACCATCAGATCTTCTGAGACTCACTCATTTTCACAAGAACAGAATGGGGGAAACTATCCCCATGATCCAATTACCTCTACTTGGTCCCACCCTTGACACATGTGGATCATTACAATTCAAGGTGAGATTTCCTTATTCCTTTTCATACTCACTGGGATCTTGCTTAGTGGCCTGAGCTAGACCAGGGATTCCAGTGAAGTGAGGGCTGGGAGTGAGAGACTGAGATAGGAGAGAGTTCCTGGGGCCCCAGGGTAGGAATTCTGTACTCTGAGTAAGAGATTTCCTGCCAGTGCTAGTACTTGGGAGTATTTTAGTCCCTTAAAGGCCCTTGTTACCTTCTCTCTTGGTTCCAGAAGGCTGATCTGTCTTTTCCTCTTTCCAATGTCACTACTCATAGTTTCTACCCATCCCTCCTTAGACTATGATGGAAGAGAACAAGTCTTAACAGCCTCTCAATTCAGTATGCTTTTAATGAGTTTAACTTTGAGCCAGGTACTGTGCTTATAAAGACAGAAAGATACATAAGACAAAGCTCCTGTTCAACAAGAATTAATAATCTAGTAAGGAGTAGAAATGGTGAGAGGAGCTCAGTAACTACTGTTTACAGGGTATACTGTGACCAAAGCCACAATGAGTTGAGGCGTCACAAGAGAAACCTCATGCCCTTTTTAAAAGGTTAAAAAAAAAGTCTTCCTATATTTCAAGAAGAAATGATGCTCGTAGATGCTGATGATAAATCCCGGTACACGAAGATTTGTAATGGATTGCTTTATATCAATCTAGATGGGTGAAAGGGTGGAAGAGAGTGGAGAGAGGAGTCTTCGTGAATTTACCCTTCATTTTCAATTATTGGGGGTGGGGAGCAGGTAGCAGGAAAACTTCTTTGCAATTTAAAACTAGCTATGGATAGTCCAAAAAGGGGCCCTTTCCCATCATTAAAATAGCTTCCTGATGACACACTTTCCTTCTCTCCTCTAATCAGAGGATCCACTTCTTGGTTGTTGCAACACTTTGGGATACAGTGGGATGGATTATAGGAACCAATAACTTGGTCTGACTTCCATATATCTTTTCTCAAGATTGTCTAAACCACCATTTGTCAAAATCACAAGTGATCAAAACGAAAGAAAAGATCAATGCTATTTCTGTAATCTGCAAAGAGATGTTATATATATAGCTGGTGCAAAGTAATTGCAGTTTTTGTCATTAAGTGATTCTAAAACTGCAATTACTTTTATACCAACCTAATACATATATACATACATACAAGAATATGTTTTCAGGTTTTTTTTTTTTTTGCTCCTCCTCTACATTGACTATCTACTCAGATCCTTCTCACCATTACCTGAAGCACACAAAAATGAAGTCTGAAGGCCACGATTTCTTGTGAAAAGAGGAAACAGAAAAGTAACTTCATTAGTAAAGAAAGTCTGGACTGGAACCCAGATTTTTTTTTGGCTTACTACAACCTCCGCCTCCTGGGTTCAAGTGATCCTCCCACCTCCACCTCCCAAGTAGCTGGGATTATGAGCATGCGCCACCAAGTCCAGCTAATTTTTGTATTTTTAGTAGAGACATGGTTTCACCATGTTGGCCAGGCTGGTCTTGAACTCCTGGCCTCAAGTCATCTGCCCACCTTGGCCTCTCAAAGTGCTGGGTAAGAGTACAGACATTAGCCACCTGGCCAGGCCTGGAGCCCAGATCTTAAGAGATGTAAACTGGCTGTCTTTTCACAAGGCTACACTCTCATGCTCATCTCCATTCCTCCATGCAACCAGTCCAAAATGCTCGCTACACCACCTTTCCCATACACATCTCTCCCTCAAATATTCCTGTGGCTCCTTTCTCATCTCCACTAACACTGAAGTCTATTCCATTACCAACCTTCTTCCTCTCTAAAAATATCTTCCTCTTCACTTCTTATTTTTTATTATTTTTATTTTATTTTATTTTTTTCTGAGACAGTCTCACTATTGCCCCTGCTGGAGTGCAGTGATGCGATCTCGGATCACTGCAACCTCCACGTCCTGGGTTAAAGCGATTCTCCTATCGCAGTCTCCCAAGTAGCTGGGATTACAGGCATGCGCCACCATGTGCAGCTAATTTTGTATATTAGTAGAGATGGGGTTTCACCATGTTGGTCAGGCTGGTCTTGAACTCCTGACCTCAAGTGATCCACCCGCCTCGGCCGGGATTACAGGCGTGAGCCACCGTGCCCGGGCTCTCCTCACTTCTTGCACACACTCATCCTGTACTGTCTCTGCTGAACTTTACACACAGACTTCTTTTTTTTTTTTTTTTTTTTAGACGGAGTCTCGCTCTGTCGCCCGGGCCGGAGTGCAGTGGCCAGATCTCAGCTCACTGCAAGCTCCGCCTCCCGGGTTCCCGCCATTCTCCTGCCTCAGCCTCCCAAGTAGCTGGGACTACAGGCGCCCAACACCTCGCCCGGCTAGTTTTTTGTATTTTTTTAGTAGAGACGGGGTTTCACCGTGTTAGCCAGGATAGTCTCGATCTCCTGACCTCGTGATCCGCCCGTCTCGGCCTCCCAAAGTGCTGGGATTACAGGCTTGAGCCACCGCGCCCGGCTACACACAGACTTCTATGGAGTGACCATGTCATGCAGTATAGAGAAATGAGTTTTTAAAAAAAAAAATTAGAATCATGTTGAAATGAACATTCTGCCTCTTACCATTTGTGTGACCTTCGTCATGTTACTTAACCTCTCTAGCCTCACTTTTCCCTTCTGCAAAGAGAAAATAATTCCTAACTCACAGGATTTTGTTTTGTTTTGAGACAGGGTCTGGCTCTATTGCCAAGTCTGGAGTGCAGTGGTAAGATCACCGCTCACTGCAGCCTCTTGACCTCCCAGGGTCAAGCGACCCTCCCACCTCAATCCCCAGAATAGCTGAGACTACAGGCATGTGCCACCACGCCCGACTAATTTTTAAATTTTTTTGTAGAGACGGGGTCTCACTCATTGAGTTTTAAAAGGAAGCAAGCATACGTAAGGCGCTTAACACAGTATCGTGTACTTAAAAGGCACTTAATAAATAGTAGCTATTACTATGAAAATAATATTTACCTCACAAAACTATTCCTACATGCCTGACACTTAAGAAGCTCCTCAAAATATGAGTTTTCCTCTTTCCCCGTCCTTGAAAAAACTTTCCAGTTCTTTCCAACAAAGATTCAGAACCTAATTCAAATCCAACAAGGATTTCCCCAATTCTGCTGCAAAGGCATTTGTATATTTACTAAAATCTCAACACTCACGCAGGATAAAACCTACTTAGAACTACCCAGACATCTTTTCTTATCTTCTTAACTTTAAGTCACTGGAAGAAAACAATTACATTTTGCAAATCCCCAAAAGACATGCCTACATAAAAGCTCTAGGGAAGGAAACCGGGTGTCCAGATGCATTTTAGAATTACCATAGGTTTCTTCGTTCGGCATACAGAATAAATGTTTGTTACACTAATGATACAACCGAAGTTGGGAAAAAAAACTTCAGACGATGGCCTGCAAATCTCAAGGAGTAACTGCGAATAGATGCCACGTGGTGACGTGGTCTAGGCGGGTGATCAGTGAACAAATTTTTGCGTGTGTTCCTGCGGTGTGTGAATGTGTCATCGTGTGTGCCTGCGTGTGTCTGTAAAGACTGAAAGTACAGTCGTGTGCGCCGAGAAGTCTCAGCGCGGATGTGCTTCCCTTTGGACCCAGGTGCGTACCGAGTGAACAACCGTGGCGAACCCTCACGGGATTGTCCTCCACGCGCTTACCTCTGCGGACGAGCAGGTGGACGCCGCTGGGCGCCGCCATGTTGGCGTCGGTCACGTGGCCGCGAGCACTCGCTCACCGCCCCGCCCCGCCAGCTGGAGCCGGCCAGTCGCATCCCTGCCGAAGGCCTGAGGCGTCGAGGCTGCCCGAGGGGACCGCGCGTGCGCGCGCGGGGCTGACTGCGGGAGCCCTGGCGGGGAAGCGACTAGGGCACCCGGGCAAGCAGCAGAACCCGCGGCCGGCTGAGTCCTCTCCAGCCGCGAGAGGCGGGCTCCAGCCGCGGCTCTCGCGCTCGCTCTGAGCCCCCGCGCCCAGGTGGGATGGAAGAAGCCTGTCAGGTAAGCGTGGCATCCAATATTTATAGCATCAACATTGTGGTGCATGGAAACGTGAAGTTGGGCGGAAAAAATAAAGCACAATCTAGTGTTCAACATAGCACTTTGTATCATCTGCCACTCTGTTGCAAATTATTCCCCTGGATTCAGTTGAAAGGTAAAATTTGGTTCAAAGTCACCAGCTTCCCTTTTCCTGTCCCAGAATCTACATTACTCAGCAGAGACTCCAGACAACACAGGATCTGTGTGTCGCTGCAAAATCTATTCTAAGTACCCCAGTGGGTATGCTCAGGAGACTTCTCTTTCCCCAAGGACGCCTTCTGTACTTGGCAATAATAACTGGAGTCTTAATCCTAAATTTGGAGTTTAAGTATAAAAGGATGACGCCTGCCAATTGCATTGCCAAGAGATGAAGCCTGCAGAAGGCCAATTGTGAATCAAATGAGGGAGCTGATGTATGCCTACTGATGACGGTGCCCATTTTTACCAAATTCACTGTCTCTCTTACCTGTGTTCTGGGGTAGATGCCATCCTGTCATGGACCAGGTGTTATTCATCTTAGTAGCCTCCGTGCCCGGCACAGAACCCGATACCCGAGGAATGTCAGGTGAAGTGAACACTGCATGAAACCAGTCAAACTGAGAATGTAACCGTTTCCAGACTTTAAATGCAGTAAAGATTGATAAGGATTCTCGGTGAATGTGTGTGATGTCTTCTAATTACTTTTTAAACACTACGCACTCAGTGAATAATCTAGACAATTCAGAACAATTCAGAAATGAGTTAAGGAACAAGTGCAAGCCCCTTCCTCGCCCTCTGTACACACCACAGTCCCACTCCCCAGTTAACCACCGTGTGTTCAATCCAGATCTTTGCCTTTTACACACAGGCAAATGTAAGTATTTTAAATAGAATCATATACTTACTGTTATGACTTGCTTTTTCCATTCCACTCATCATAGACATCAAATCTTAGAACACTTGGTTCGAACTTATTCTTTTTAATGACTACATAATCTCGATATTTTTACTTTTAAAGAGAGTGAATGTTGGCATTTCATTAGAGGACACAGGCTATAATTCTTGGAAACCTGGTTTTGGATGCTTTTGGGTCACCTTGAAAGATAAAGAGAAATAATGCTTTCCAACAAAGTAAATAAGATGTACAAGACTGAGAATAAAATGTAATCCTATGGGTTACTTCAAGCCCTACCTTTTGCAAACTCATTTCAATTCCAGGGAAAGCGTTTTTGAATGTGGCAAGTCTTTCCTCTGTATAACTGAAGCCAGCAATCTGAGTGCAGCAAAGGAGCCTGAGAGTTAGCTGGCCGCAGAGTCTTAAGAAGTGTGCAGAAAAAAGAAATCTAGATGTCCCCAGCAAAATTCCTTAAGGCATCAAGCCCAGTTTCAAACACATCTGAAATAGAACACATGTTCATGTGATTTAACTCAGCCAACCCTTGGAAAATAAAGGAATGCTTTATTCCCCTACAACTAGAAGGAAAAGGAAACACTATGAGGACCCAGATAGCACCAGCAGTAGTGGAATCCAGTGAGGAAATCCTCAATAAGTTCAGCATGGAATGTATATATCTGGGATGAGCTAGAAATGAAGCAAATATGAACTTGCACAGGTGATAGTTCATCCACTGTAGGAGAGATCTGGCTTCTCTCCTACACATCCTTCTCACAGTAGAAGAGTTAAAAGCTGCCAGCACATGTCTGCCAAAGCCATCAATTTATGGGATATAGGCCAGGTGTGGTGGCTCATGCCTGTAATCCCAGCACTTTGGGAGGCAGAGGCAGGCAGATCACTTGAGGCCAGGAGTTTGAGACCAGCTTGGGCAACATGGTGAAACCTGTATCTACTAAAAATACAAAAATTAGCCAGACACGGTGGCGCACACCTGTAATCCCAGCTACTCAGAGGCTAAGGCGGGAGAATCACTTGAACCTGGGAGGCAGAGTTTGCAGTGAGCCAAGATCCCGCCACTGTACTCCAGCCTGGGCCACAGAGGAAGACTCACTCAAAAAAAAAAAAAGGCGGGGGGGGCAGATATATACATAGTGACCAACAAGGTAAAGGGCTAGATCACTGATATCTAGGATCCCTTGCAATTTTAACATTCTGTGATCTTGAGCATTAGAGTACTTTTATTTAGATGAGTCACCACTACTGAGTCACTTCTCTACTCCATTTCTGTCCATGCTTCTATCTGTGAAATGAAGGTTAATTATATTACAGCACTTCACTGATTTGAATTCTCACCATTAGTCAGATTATGTACTTGGGGTTCTTGAATAAAAAATCGAATAGTTCGGCCGGGTGCAGTGGCTCACACCTGTAATTCCAACACTTTGGGAAGCCAAGGCAGGAGGATAGCTTGAGCCCAGGAGTTGGAGACCCAGCTGGGCAACATAGTGAGACCCCATCTCTACAAAAAATTTAAAAACTAGCTAGATGTGGTGGCACATGCATATAGTCCCAGCTACTTGGGAGGCTGAGGCAGGAGGCGCGCTCGAGCCCATGAGTTTGAGGCTGCAGTGAGCTGTGATTGTGCCACTGCACTGTAGGCTGGGCAACAGAGCAAGACTCTGTCTCAAAAAAAAAAAAGTTGAAT
This sequence comes from Rhinopithecus bieti, assembly GCF_001698545.2. Lineage (NCBI taxonomy): Eukaryota > Metazoa > Chordata > Mammalia > Primates > Cercopithecidae > Rhinopithecus > Rhinopithecus bieti. The sequence goes on from NW_016824497.1 coordinate 609,249, forward strand.
AAATTTTCAAAACCAGGGTTCAAGAAATAAAGGATAATATAATACCTTCAGTTTATGTCCAAAAATTCATTCTTGAATGTTAAAATATTTTATTAATTGTGATTATTATTTTATAGGTCTTTACCTTGATTTTCAAAAGATCATGTCGTCTTATTCACATCTTTTAAACTTTTTATTTATAAAATTATATAATCAAATAAATTTGATATGCATATTTTTGGAAAGCCCATTTTTCCTTCCTCCTTCTTGAACTTAATGATATTATAGGCTGGGCGCGGTGCTCAAGCCTGTAATCCAGCACTTGGGAGGCCGAGACGGGCGGATCACGAGTCAGGGAATCGAGCACCATCCTGGCTTAACACGGTGAAACCCCGTCTCTACTAAAAAATACAAAAAGCTAGCCAGGCGAGGTGGCGGCGCCTGTCAGTCCCCAGCCACTTGGAGGCCTGAGCAGGAGAATGGCATAACCGCGGGAGGCGGAGCTTGCCAGTGAGCTGAGATCCGGCCCAACTGCATCCAGCCTGGGGGACAAAGCCGACTCCCTCTCAAAAAAAAAAAAAAAAAAAAAAAGATATTATCAGAACTTATACCATCGAGTTTTTCTAAAGTTGTATATAGTTTGTAATAAAATTTAAATTATGCAGGTTCTGTAATGTATGTATTGAAATTTTTAATTGAATATTTGCATTTTTAAATGTTCTAAGGGATTATGTGACTATGAAGTAAATAATTTTAAAATGTTTTCTTATAGTAAACAACATCATCTTGTAATTTGTCTCGCAAGTTTAGATTTATTTATATTTATATATATATATTAGGATTACTATAATATATTTGAAAGCACAGGCCGGGAGTGGTGGCTCACGCCTGTAATCCCAGCACTTTGGGAGGCCAAGGTGGGCTGATCACCTGAGGTCAGGAGTTCAAGATCAGTCTGGTCAACATGGTGAAACCCCATCTCTACTAAAGATGCAAAGATTAGCCAGGCATGGGGCGGGCACCTGTAATCCCAGCTATTCGGGAGACTGAGCAGGGAGAATTGCTTAAACCCGGGAGGCGGAGGTTGCAGTGGGCCGAGATCACGCCACTGTACTCCAGCCTGGGTGACAGAGCGAGACTCTGTCAAGAAAAAAAAAAAAGAAAGGAGGGAAGGAAGAAAGGAAGGAAGAAAGGAAGGAAGGAAGGAGGGAAGGACAGAAGAGAAAGAAAAGAAAACACAGACCGTGAAACAGGGGCCAAGGTGCTTACATAGCTCTAGTAAAAAGCTGTTTTATATGAACACGTTGTAAGATTAACTGATATAATGTGACTGCTGGGGGAAACTGGTACCCTGGGACCACACAGCTTCAGCGCAGTTGTCATCTAGACCCAGGTGCCTCATTCTCCCTTCCTGACCCTGCCACTTCATTTTGCCATCTGAATCCGTAAAGTTAGCCTTTTGATTTGATTTCACGATCATTTCTTAGCAACTCTGTAGTTGGAGAAGAATCTCCAGTCTTGTCCTCTAGCTTCTCTAATTTTAATATGTTGGTATGCTACTTGTTTACATATTTTAAGTCAAATGAACATTCTTTTCAGGAACTAGGAGTCCTGCATAAACATAAACTGCATGTACAACAAAGATCTGTCTTAGTAGCTGATTGGGCCCCTCTAAAGTTAGGGTCTATGTTTGAATGATTATAGGTTCAGGCAGACAGTTTCTAGGGCACTCTCAACTAACTTGCTGGCAGAATGTCATGTTTCCTATACCAATCATTTAAAACAATCATGAATATATTACTGAGTAATCTAAGGGTACTGTCAGAGAAAATGTGTAAATATTTCATGTTTTGCAAGGAAAAGTAATGCTGTATGTGAGACAGTGTGGTGGCATGATCCTGGCTCACTGCAGTCTCAACCTCCCAGGGTCAAGTGATCCTCCTGCCTCAGCCTCCTGAGTAGCTGGAACTACAGGCACACACCGCCACACCTGGCTAAGTTTTCTATTTTTTGTAGAGACTGGGTCTCACTGTGTTGCCTAGGCTAGTCTCAAACTCCTGGGCTCAAGCGATGCTGCCACCTTAGCCTTCCAAAGTGCTGGGATTACAGGCAGGAGCCACTGTGCCCGACACTATTTGCTGGACTTTCTTTTTTTTTTTTTTTTTTTGAGATGGAGTCTCGCTCTGTCACCTGGGCTGGAGTGCAGCGGCGGGATCTCAGCTCAAGCTCCGCCTCCCGGGTTCACGCCATTCTCCTGGCTGAGCCTCCCGAGTAGCTGGAACTACAGGCGCCCGCCACCTCGCCCAGCTAGTTTTTTGTATTTTTTTTAGTAGAGACCGGGTTTCACCGTGTTAGCCAGGATGGTCTCGATCTCCTGACCTCGTGATCCGCCCGTCTCGGCCTCCCAAAGTGCGGGGATTACAGGCTTGAGCCACCGCGCCCGGCCGAAATAGTGTTCTTTAGTCAGTTAGCAGTTACACAAAAGAGACTGCTATAAGAATCTCTGAAGTGGAGATCATGAAATGAGAAGGGATTTAATAATAGAAAGAAAACTAGCTGTGTGTCCCTTTCTGCCCTCCCACTCTCCGCCTCCACTCCCCAAACTGGCTGAGAAACTAAGCAGTAGTGCATTTTTTAACTTCTTCGCTCGCCTCTCTCTGAACACATTCTATATTCAAGACTGAAACTGTTGAAATAAGAGGGCAGATGCTGCCACGACCTCTCTTGCCATTGAACCGAGCTCCTCTGTGCTCACCCCATCCACTTTAACCCAGAGAATAACCTGTCTGGAGTGCATTCTCCTCATCTAAAGCACGCACAAACATCACTGCATTTTCTTTTGCTTGATGAAGGATAAAGGAAGAAAGCGGCAGCTGCTCTAGGAGCAGACAGCAAACAAGCCTCTCTGTGGTAGCCCCATGGCCTTCACAAAAGGGGATTCAGAGAGCCGGGCAAACACACACATCCAGCCCAAGACTTCCGCACAGATTCACCTGCCAAAATTATTAATTAAACATGTAACGATCTATCCAGGTGAACTGAGAGTCTAAAGCACATGTTCCAACTAGTCTTTTATTAAGATGGAGGAGTGAGGATATGGTTGAAGAACTAGAAATGGCTTCAAAATCACCTAATCCAACTCTAACCCTACCCCTTCTAATTTTAAGATAAAGACAGTGAGACCCAGGGAGGTTATAGAAGATTTATTCCATTTCAAGCCTGTATATATTTTAACACTGGAGGTTTTTAAAAACACTTTTTTTACATTAATACAGCACTTCTTGCAGCATCTTACACACAAGAGCTCAGCAGATATTCATAAATGATGATATTATACTTTTATTGCATTACATTTCTCCACTGAGTTAATGGGAAGCCCAAAAAATTATGAAATATGTTTTTCAGAGCTTTGGTGACTTATAAAACCAGTGTATCAAAGATGGAGACAATTTGCTTTGATAACAAATTTTTTCCAGATTCGTCTTTTACCAAGTACATGGTAAATTATGATTCCTTTGAGAATCAGTTTCCAAAGAAAAGAATTGAGTATTGCTCTTTTTTTTCCTAAGAAAACTTTCACTATCATCTTTTGGTGAATTCTGCCTGGTCGAAGTCAGGTGGAGCACAGTTCCATTGTTTAAAGGTGCCATTTGGTTGCTTCAGGTAAACTTTTATTTTAAAAATTTCCTGGATTTACAGTTTTATTTGACAATAATATGGCGCTTCAGTGGCAGAACAATATACCTGTAGTAATATTAAACAGATTTTTATATCAAAGACATAGTGAAAAAATAACCATACAATTATAACAAGGTTTACAATGAAAAGCAATAGGTCAGGTGCAGTGGCTCATGCCTGTAATCCCAGCACTTTGGGAGGCTGAGGTGGGTGGATCATCTGAGGTTAGGAGTTCAAGACCAGCCTGGCCAACATGGCAAAATCCCATCTCTACTGAAAATACAAAAATTAGCCAGGCATGGTGGCCTGCCGCTTGTAGTCCTAGCTACTCTGGAGGCTGAGGCAGGAGAATCGCTTGTACCCGGGGAGGCTGAGGTTATAGTGAGCTGAGATCGTACCACTGCACTCCAGCCTGGGTGACAGAACGAGACTCCGTGTCAAAAACAAACAAACAAAGAAACAAACAAAAAACAATTCAGCATCAGTGCTTTGAAGATATTGTTCCGTTATCTTTCAACATGCAGTATGACTGATAAACTGTAATGCTGAATCCCTCTTCCTCCCCCAGGTTGTCTGCGTTTTCCCTTATGAAAGCATTTAGGATCTTAATTTTATGCTGTGGATTCTGAACGTAATAATTTGGCCTGTGAGTTGATCTTTTTAGCTAAGTGGTAGCGGTACAGTGGTTGAGAATCTAAGTGAGTCATATTGCATGGGCCAAATTTCCAGCTCTGCCACTTACTAGCTGTGTGACCTCGGTCAAGATAACCTTCCTAGGCCTCAGTTGAGGACACCAAGTACCTCAAAGAGTTGTTAATGAGAATTGAGATAACTCATGCAAGTGCTTAGCCAACAATAGAAAGTGCTCAGTAAATGTTAGCAGTGCTGTTCAAACTTCAGGGAGCTCTTATAATAGTCTGATGATTCATTTCTTCAACTTTGAGGAATTATCCTCTTCCTTTAGTTATGTTCTGTTTGCTTTTCCTCTCTGAAACGAAAATTATTGGTTATTGAATTTCCCACATTGATCCTCTGTTTTATCTTTTTTTTCTCATATTTTCTGTCTCTCTTTTTGATATTCTGGGAAATTCCCTCAACTTTATATCTCAGTCTTTCTGCTGCTTGAGTTAGAACAATCATTTTTAATTTCTCAGAGCTGTTTCCTACTCACTTTTTCCTTTTTTCATACTGTTCTTTCATGTGATACGTCTTTTCTTACCCAGTTTTTATTTTAAACACTTAAAAAGATACAGCAGGTCAGGCAGAGTGGCTCATGCCTGTAATTCCAGTACTTTGGGAGGCTGAGGCAGGCTGATCGCTTGAGCCCAGGAGTTCGAGACTAGCCTGAGCAACACGGTGAAACCCCGTCTATACCTCCCCCACCCCCCAAATATATATATATATATATACACACACACACACACACACACACACACACACACACACACACACACACATAATTAGCTGGGCATTGTTGTGTGCACCTATGGTCCCAGGTATTTGGGAGGCTGAGATGGGAGGATCGTTTGAGCCCAGGAGGTGGAGATTGCAGTGAGCCAAGATTGCACCTCTGCAATCCAGCCTGGGTAACAGACAAGGACCTTGTCGGTCAATCAATCAGTCATACAGGTTGAAAGAACCATACAGAGAATACCTGTATTTAATTCCACCTATATTCGACACTTTTACGAACTTTGTCACATTTGCTTTATATGTATATATATACACATACACACAGACGTGTGTGTGTGTATATATACACACACATACACGCCCCACATACACAAACATATTTCTCTGGACCATTTGAATGTAAGCTACAAATGTCATGACCCTTTGCTCCTAAATGCTAAGGCATATGACTCTCAGGAATAAAGACATTGTCCTGCATAATGACAGTACCATTATCACAACTCTGAAAATTAACAAAATTCCTTACCAATTGTGTCCGTAATTTTCCTTCTGTTGGCTGGGCGCTGTGGCTCATGCCTGTAATCCCAGCGCTTTGGGAGGCCGAGGTGGGCAGATCACGAGGTCAGGAGATCGAGACTATCCTGGCTAACATGGTGAAACCCCACCTCTACTAAAAATACAAAAAATTAGCCAGGCTTGGTAGCGGACGGCTGTAGTCCTAGCTACTCAGGGGGCTGAGGCAGGAGAATGGCGTGAACCTGGGAGGCGGAGCTTGCAGTGAGCCGAGATCGCACCACTGCACTCCAGCCTGGCACACAGAGCAAGACTCCGTCTCAAAAAAAAAAAAAAAAAAAAAAAAAAAAAAATTCTTTTTTTCTA
>NW_016824497.1:615426-625280 GCF_001698545.2 Rhinopithecus bieti
AAAAAAAAAAAAAAAAAAAAAAAAAAAAAATTCCTTCTGTCTCAAATATGTGCAAAATCTACCAAAATGTAAAATGTCCATACCTTTTCACTCAGAGATTCCATCACTATTCATCCTACATACACACTCCCACATATACAAAATGGTGTATACAAAAGGCTATTCGCTGCGGCGTTGCTTGTAGTAGGAGATAGGAAACAACCTAAATGGCCTTTAATACAGTATTGGGTCAAACATTGACATCGAGCTATGGAATATTATACCGTTGTTTAGAATTAAGATGTTCAGAACTGAAGTAACATGTACTGGTAGAGAGATGCATTAACTGGAAAAGATACTCAGTACTGCATGTAGTATATCAGTATTTGTGTTTACAATAGAAATGGATGTTTGTAGACTGATAATTCTGGGGGATAAAAGAGAAACTGGTAAAAGTAATTGTAAAGAAGTGAACTGGGTGGCGGTGTGGGAGGGTAGTTGATTTCTCATCAAATACTTCCATAAATTTTAAATTTTTTATTTTTACTTAGTCCATGACTGCATTTTTTTTTTAACTATCTGTATGTTACATAATTTTTAAAAATCGTGCTTAAAGTAGATGGATATTCAATCCCAGAGAACAATGATTCTAAACCAAGGATGATTTTGTTCCCCAGAGGACATATCTAGAGACATATTTAGTTGTCACAACTAGTGGTGGGGGTGGCACTACTGGCATCTTAGTGGGTAGAAGCCAGGGATGCTGTTAAACATCCCACAATACATAGGTCAGCCCCACACAAGAAAAAATTATCTGGCCCAAAATGTCAGTAGGACTGAAGCTGAGACACCCAGAAATACAGTGATTTGTAAGGATGCAAAGGTTTGAGAAGAGCTAAGCCAAGACTAAAGGAATGAACAGAAAGGTGCATATGCCTACCATTCAAATCATTGTGCATTTAAGATAAGGCCAGGCACAGTGGCTCACGCCTGTAATCCCAACATTTTGGGAGGCTGAGGTGGGTGGATCGCTTGAGCTCAGGAGTTGGAGACCAGCCTGGGCAACATGGTGAAACCTTGTCTCTACCAATAACAACAAAAATATATAAAAATTAGCCAGGTGTGGTGGCACTTGCCTGTGGTCCCAGTTACTTGGAGGGGCTGAGGATGCAGTGAGCCGAGATCATGCCACTGCACTCCAGCCTGGGTGACAGAGTGAGACCCTGTCTCTAACAACAACAAAAAAAGGTAATTCAAATTTCTGGCCATGAAAGAGATGGCTGGAGAAGTCCAATATGCTCCTGTTTGCATAGTGTTTATTCAAATTGGGACATTATAAGTTCCCACAACCTTAATTTATGGTGATAATTTTAACTGTTGTAAAGGTAGTAAAGTCACTTTAAGAGTGAGGTTAGACTAATGTCCATGACTTCTAGGACTTTCATCTACCGGTATACTTGTATTATATGTATGCATAGCACATATACAATAGGCATTGCAGCACTGTTTGTAAAGGAAAATATTGGGAACAACATAAATATGTTACTGGTAGAGTAACTTATGATATATCTACACAATGGAATACCATGCTGCCATTAAACAAGATAGCTCAAATAATCCCCAAAAGTCAAAAAGCAGTTAGAAAACGTGGTAGGTCATCACATATACATATGGTATATAAAAAGTATATATACAAACATGCTCCCTTATGCATGTATCTCTGAAAGATACACAAGATATTGGTAACTGGTTGTTTCTGGAGGAATGCAGTGAGGAAGTTTTCACTGTATGCCCTGTTGCTTTATATTTCCATGTGCATACCTCCTATTGAAATATCATATATACGTAAACACAGCTCTGCCCAACTCAGTGAGTAAACTAAATGCACTGTATACTTCCACCACACCTCATAATACAAGAATGAAATATTTATAATAGAAATGTAAAGGCATATAAAGGAACACAGAAAAGTTGAAGATTAAATGTTGAGAGGAAATGAGTATAACTTCAGGCCATACTTCAAGAGGCATTGATAATTTCAGTCATTGCTATCAAACATACTCTTAAGGTTTTTTGTGTTTTTTTACTTTTTTCTTATTTTTAGAGATGGGGTCTCACTATGTTGCTTAGGCTAGTCTTGAACTCCTGGGCTCAAGCCATCCTCCCGCCTCAGCCTCCCAAGTAGCTGGGACTACAGGCATGTGACACACCAAGTCCAGCTTTTTTGCTTTTTTTTTTTTTTTTTTTTTGGGAGACAGGGTCTGGCTCTGTCACCCAGGCTGGAGTACAGTGGTGTGAACATAGCTAACTGCAACCTTGAACTCCTAAGCTCAAGCGATCCTCCCACCTCAGCCTCCCAAGTAGCCTGGCTTACACCACCACAGGTGTGCACTATCAAGCCTAATTTTAAAATTTTTTGTAGACGGGGGCTTGCTATGTTGCCCAGGCTGGTCTTGAACTACTGGCCTGAAGCAATCCCCCATCTTGGCCTCCTAAAGTGTTGGGATTACAGGCACTAGCCACCGTGCTTGGCCAAACATACTTTTCTTAATATTTGCTCCTATAAAAGTCCCTCTTAGGAACAGCCTAGTGGGCTGGCATGCTTTACTTGGCTGGCCTACTTGATGGAAAATGAGATGGAGTAGAAGTAAGGAGCCTACTGTATATTCCTGGCTTTGCCACTTACTTGTAGTGTGGCCTCTGGATTTATTGTCCATTTATAAATTGACAGTGTAGACTGCAAAACATATTTTTTTAAAAAACAGATAATTCATATCAAGGAAAAGATTTTACACATACACACACAATTCAACCTTCCCAGTAAAATAAATGTAAATAAGATATTATATCTATGGAAACAACAAACATCCCACGTCATTGAAATTCTGTTAAAATTGGCATATACATTCACATCAGGTAGTATTTTAACGATTCTGCAAAATATGGCATGTTTATGTAATGAAGCCACAGACATATTCTTATCCTTTAACTCAATTAACTAAATTTCCCAGGAAATGATTTTACAGATACAAATATATACCTGCACAAAGATATACTACTATATTCCAAGTATATACACAGAGATATACAAATGCAAAAATAATTTTATTTGGAAGAAATCATGAGTACTTTATCAAATCAGTATTTAATGGTTAAACTGCCTTTTAAATTCTAAGAAAAATAAGTTAAGAACTAATTTAAGGAATTAAATCAGTTGACCTCTAAGGTGTATGATTCTAATCTTATTATCAAATATGGCCTTGGTAGCTTTGCTGCCAGCTCTTCTCTTCTAGTAGGCAAAGATGGCAGTCGATCAGCTCTGATAGATTTTCAGCCTAGACAAGGCTCTAGTACAACAAACTGGGCCCCCAGCAATTTGGAGACAATCAGGGACACAGTCCTTTTTCCCTTCCTTCTCACACAAACTATGTCACATATAAACTATGAATATCCTTGTGTGACTTAGGAAAGTATTTTATTTTAGACATATACCACATCTACACCCACATCTGAGTATAAAAGTATAAGGGTAAGGAGAAAGGATATGAAAATGACAAGCACAGAACCTAGAACAGGGAAGGAGTGAGCCTAGAGATGATTCTAGTACCTCAGTTTTACAGATGAAAAACCTGATGCTCAGAAGGAGATATATGTAGAGAAAATGCAATTTGTAGAGGACAGGGAAAAAGTAAATTAAGAAGCCGGGCACGTTGGCTCAACGCCTGTAATCCCAAGCGCTTTGGGAGACCAAGGAGGGCAGATAATTTGAGGTTTGAGCAGTTTGAGACCAGCCTGGCTAACATGGTGAAACCCTGTCTCTACTAAAAATACAAAAATTAGCTGGGTGTGGTGGCTCAGGCCTGTAATCCTAGCTATCTAGGAGGCTGAGGCAGGAGAATTACTTGAACCCGGGAGGCGGCGGTTGCAGCGAGCTGCATTCCAGCCTAGGCAGCAGAGACTACATCTCAAAACAAACAAAAGAATAGGAAAATCAGCATCACATTTTCTTTGTTTTTTTATACAAAAAAACTTGAAAGATAATTGGTTTAGATGGTATTCATGTCTTTTTTTTTTTTTTTTATACAAAAAAACTTTAAAAATAATTGGTTTAATTGGTTTTTATGTCCTTTTTTTTTTTTTTTTTTGAGATGGAGTCTCGCTCTGTCGCCCAGGCTGGAGTGCAGTGGCCGGATCTCAGCTCACTGCAAGCTCCGCCTCCCGGGTTTACACCATTCTCCTGCCTCAGCCTCCCGAGTAGCTGGGACTACAGGCACCCACCACCTCGCCCAGCTAGTTTTTTGTATTTTTTAGTAGAGACGGGGTTTCACCGTGTTAGCCAGGATGGTCTCGATCTCCTGACCTCGTGATCTGCCGTCTCCACCTCCCAAAATGCTGGGATTACAAGCTTGAGCCACCGCGCCCGGCCTGGTATTGATGCTTTCTTCAGAGCTCATCTTTAAGTATCAATTGTGAACTGTCGATAAAAAAATTAAAAATTAAACAATTTAGATGAAAGACAAATTGCTTTCATTTCAGAAAGGATTTTAACTGAACTAGTTCATTTTATCTGTAGCAAATTATGTACACAGATATAATCTCTCAGAAGTCAACAAGTTTTATCTGTATACAGACTTCTAAGATGAGACGGTTTGAAACTTTTATAGCTCCCTCATTTTAAGAGAAGAGTGGTACTGTTGGTATGCTGCTGGTCACAGCTATTTTGTGTCCAGAGGCCACCAGTTACTTTACTTCTCTGTTTGACAGATTTTACTGATGGAAATTGATCAAAGGACAAGACAATGCCTTGGGATTTTGCCCCAAGCATCCATCAAATCAGATTTTTAAAAGTAAATTTCAACTTACATCCTGTTTTTGTTATATAATACCTGGTTTACTAGCACACATTATAAATTTTTACTGTGAATGATTCTGTTTCCAGCTATTTATACTCTACTTCATTAAAAACAAAACTATATTAAGCAGTTTGTCATTATTTTTTCTTGCTGTATTTCAATACCTTGGTAACCTTACAGCAAATCCTAACAGATGGACATTTCATTTTACACAAGACATATTTTAATAATGATGTGTAAATTGGATTTTTATACACTGATTTGTATCTTCTTATATTTTTATTTATAGAATGTTTATGCTAACTTCTAAGTTATCTTCAAATAATATTTGATGCCAAAATTTTAGCTGTTAGGCTGTATCTAGTTTTATTTCCTTCTCTTAACTGCCTTCCAGAACAGTTAATAGGATTTTATTTAAAACAAAATAAAACCTATACTAATAACATTTCCTATTATGAAAAATCAGTAAGAACTTAAACAAATTTACAAGGAAAAAACCAAACAACCCCATTAAAAAGAGACATGAACAGACACTTTTCAAAGAAGACATACATGTAGCCAAGAAGCATATGAATAAAAGCCCAACGCCACTGATCATTAGAGAAATGTAAATTAAAACCACAATGAGATACCATCTTACACCAGTCAGAATGGCTGTTATTAAAGTCAAAAAATAACAGATGCCGGCAAGGTAGTGGAAAAAAGGGAACACTATATTATAAACTGTTGGTGGGAGTATAAATTAGTCCAACCACTGTGGAAAGCAGTGTGGCAATTCCTCAAAGAGCTAAAAACAGAACTACCATTTGACCCAGCAATCCCATTACTAGGTATATACTCAGAGGAATATCAATCATTCTACCATAAAGACACATGCATGCAAACATTCACTGCAGCACTATTCACAATAGCAAAGACATGGAATCAACCTAAATGTCCATCAGTGACAGACTGGATAAAGAAAATGTGGTATATACACACCACAGAATACTATGCAGTCATAAAAAAGAACAGGATCATGTATTTTACCAGGACATGGATGGAGCTGGAAGCCATTATCCTTAGCAAACTAACACAGGCACAGAAAACCAAATACTGTATGTTCTTACTTAACAAGTGGGAGTAAATGATGAGAACACATGGACACAAAGAAGGGAACAACAGACACTGGGGCCTACTTGAAGGTGGAGGTTGGGAGAAGAGCAGAAAAATTAACTATTGGATACTAGGCTTAGTACCTGGGTGTTGAAATAAGCTGTACAAGAAACCCCCGGGACACTAGTTTACCTATGTAACAAACCTCCACATGTACCCCTGAACCTGAAAGTTAAAAAAGAAAGAAAAATCATATTGAAAAAAATAAAATTACCAGGATAACCTTAAAGAAATATTTTAAAGGTGTCAGATGTAAAATCTTAGAAGCAAAGTGTGGAAGGAATGGTAAGTATTTAAGAATGAGGTTTATTGTAACTATTTAAGAATCATATCACACATTAACATATCACAACTAAGCATTTATTATACTGTTTAAGAAGGGAAGCAATTGCAGTAGTATTTCAGAAGCTATATCTTTTTTTAAATGCAATATATGCTCATAAACTCTAAACAGTATTTTAAAATATACAATCTCTGCAAAAGAAAATATTCAACTAAAGATAGATAACTTTTAGTATAAGCAAAATGTCGCAAGATTTTAAAATTAAAGTCATCAGATTTTTCACAGCACATTGTACAGAAAATTTGCAAGCTTCCTGTACGGAACAGTATAATCTTTACTCTTGAGCGAGTCGCTCAATAACACGCCGGTAATCTTCCACTAGTTCCTGAAAACTCTCTTCCAGCTGTTCATGTTGCATGCTTATTTCTATTTGGTTCATCTGGTTTGTCAGTTCTTCTGGTCTGAGACATTTTCTCATCTTAGCAAGATCTCTCTGCTTTTTCTAAGTGACAAACAATTATTTGTTAGATTAAGAAAGCAAATATATTTCCTTATAGTCTTACAATTTTAAGTCTCCAATGTTAAAACTAAGAATAGTATGAATATGCCCAAACTTGTCCCTGTTTTTTTTTTTTTTTTTTTTTTTTTTTTTTTTTTTAAAGGAAGCTTAAACATAATGTTAACCATGAATTGCAAACCCTCTAAAAAGAGTTAACAAGAAGACCTGGTATTTGTGTCCAATGATGGTAAATATAGACATGTGACTAGCAGCCCCTCCAAAACTTTAAAGAACTCTGGGCAATATAAACACTCAAATATTTGTTTAATAAATAGAAGACATTAGCTAAAGAAAGACAACTGAGATTAAGTGCTATTATTCTTCATTTTACTATTCAATCATTAATTAATTACATTTTAAATTCCACCCAGTGAAGTACTTATGGGCCACATGCTAATTTTAACATTAACTGTTAGAAATGTTTCAGAAAGACAAATGGGAAACTGTTATACTTTAAAAATATATTAATGAGAATTTGAGTCTTCATTAAGTTCCAGACATACATTATCATACTAAACCCTCCCTGTTTAACTGATACCGCTATGCTGAGGAGTTTGCAACAGGTAGCTGGTAACAACTTTTATGCAGGACACTGTGTCAAAACAATACTGTGTCAGAGATGTTTAGGATGGGACTGGAGGACTGGGCAACTACTGCAGTAGTTGAAGCCAGAGTTGATGAAAGCCTAGATCAAATCAGCAGCAGCAGAGACGGAGAGGACAGGGCAGATTAGGGGAGAAAATAGTGGGTGATATGAGGAAGGAAGGATGAAGAATAACTCCAAGATTCCTGGTTGGGTGGCATTATGCAAAAAAAATATGAAGCTTTGATGTTTTGGATATACTGTTCTAGAACTCCTGGGCCCCAGCGATCCACCCACCTTGGCCTCCCAAAGTGCTGCGATTACAGCCGTAAGACACCGCACCCAGCCCAGTTCTGGCCTTTTAGACAGGTGAACTGGCTGGACAGGTAAAGGTACTTAATAATAATATAAAAAAGAATGATCATTCTTTAAGAGTAGAATGTACTTGTACTTACGAACTACAGAGATTCCCATTATTTGGCATTAGCTGTGTGACTACTACTTGTACTCAATTTCTATCTTTCAATTGTTATATTTTATATAAAATGTCACATTAATATCTAAAATATATAATTCAATAAATTATTTTACTTTAGTAAAATCTTAATACTCTTAAATGTTGCCATCTATTTATACTGTTCTCTGTGCCCAAATTTCATCATTAAGACATTTTCTAGCTAACAAATATTACTTAAAGATCAAAACCTTTGGAAAGTACCATTTCTACCCATTTTCTGATGTTTCTGAATTGATAACATCAAATAATAAAATGCTACTTTGGATAATTTTTGAGGAGACCATTATAATTTATTACAACCTGCTATATGCAGATGATGGTCTGTAAAATAGAAAAACCATTAAATTGCGAATGAAATGACACTATGAGGAACTATTCATACATCTATGTATGAATTCAAGATAAAATGATTTACTCATAGGCAAATAATAATTACTTTTATATTCAGAATGTGATACAGTTGAACAGAATTACAATGACAAGTTAGGAAATATAGTTGCACTGCAAAGTAAAAAGATGCTATGAAGGAAGGAAAAGTTGGGATTCAGCAAGTAGTGTCAGCCAGTGAACCATCAGCATTCAAGACTGGCTCTATAAAGCAGAATCCATGGCAAATAAAATTTAAATTTTCTTTAAATTTACAAAGGAAAACCAAAACTACGTGTACCTGATATCGTTAATTTACTTTCTCAAATTGTAATGCAGATTCAACTTGCTCATTTATGTTACCAGCTGTTGTGATGTATAACCCTATAGGTATGGTATATATAAATGTAGCAACAACATTTCATCATTGAGCAAATGTACTCAATAATTATCTGTTGAATAAGTTAAATATTCTGCCAATCAGCTCACTACTCAGCTGCAACTAGATGACAAATTTTCTTCTTTTTTGAGATGGAGTTTTGCTCGTCACCCAAACTGGAATACAGTGGCGCAATTTTGGCTCACTGCAACCTCTGCCTCCCAGGTTCAAGCAATTCTCCTGCCTCAGCCTCCCGAGTAGCTGGGATTACAGGCACCTGCCACCATGCCTGGCTAATTTTGTATTTTATTTTGTTTTTTTGAGACGGAGTCTCGCTTTGTCGCCCAGGCTGGAGTGCAGTGGCCGGATCTCAGCTCACTGCAAGCTCTGCCTCCCGGGTTTACGCCATTCTCCCGCCTCAGCCTCCCGAGTAGCTGGGACTACAGGCGCCCGCCACCTCGCCCGGCTAGTTTTTTGTATTTTTTTAGTAGAGACAGTAGAGACGGGGTTTCACCATGTTGGCCAGGCTGGTCTTGAACTCCTCACCTCAGGTGATCCACCTGCCTTGGCCTCCCAAAGTGCTGGGATCACAGGTGTGGGCCACCATGCCTGGCCATGAAGTGAGAATTTTTATAAATAACTGGAAGAATATTTCTACTTTTGTAAAAGTTAATTTTACAAAATGACTTGGACTCTCTCATACATTGGCATTTGGTAGCTTTTCTTCTGTTTTAAACAGTGAAAAGAATACAGTGTTTAAGATTCTTGAAAGTCCTACCTTATATGGGCTAATGAGTCTTCTTTTAATATCCAGTCTATAGCTTCTGTATTGTTCGGCATCACTCATGTCAGTTACCAGTAGTCGAAGAATTTCATAAACCCTTCTAGCATGTTGCTAGAATGAAACAAAAGAAAATGTGAACATTTTCAAAGTAAAAATAATGACACAGGATATATTTTCAAAGTAAAAAAATATGCATTTTTTTTACAAAGTAAAAAAATATGCATTTTTTTTACAAAGTAAAAAAATATACACATACACAGGATACATTTTCAAAGTAAAAAAAAGAACACAAGATATATTTAATATCTGCCATGAGCAAGGAATTGTGCTAGATACCACAGGAAAGGCAATAAAAGTAGTTGCCCTCAAGCAGTCTAGTGGGTAACACAAATGATT